>NC_000078.6:3322500-3622500 GCF_000001635.26 Mus musculus | reverse complement strand
CTTATGAATATCGATGCAAAAATACTCAATAAAATTCTCGATAACCGAATCCAAGAACACATCAAAACAATCATCTATCCTGACCAAGTAGGGTTTTTTCCAGGGATGCAGGGATGGTTTAATATACGAAAATCCATCAACGTAATCCAGTATATAAACAAACTCAAAGACAAAAACCACATGATCATCTCATTAGATGCGGAGAAAGCATTTGACAAAATCCAACACCCATTCATGATAAAAGTCTTGGAAAGATCAGGAATTCAAGGCCCACACCTAAACATGATAAAAGCAATCTACAGCAAACCAGTAGCCAACATCAAAGTAAATGGTGAGAAGCTGGAAGCAATTCCACTAAAATCAGGGACTAGATAAGGCTGCCCACTCTATCCGTACCTATTCAACATTGTACTTGAAGTCCTAGCCAGAGCAATTCGACAACAAAAGGAGATCAAAGGGATACAAATTGGAAAAGAAGAAGTCAAAATATCACTTTTTGCAGATGATATGATAGTATATATAAGTGACCCTAAAATTCCACCAGAGAACTCCTAAACCTGATAAACAGCTTCGGTGAAGTAGCTGGATATAAAATTAACTCAAACAAGTCAATGGCCTTTCTCTACACAAAGAATAAACAGGCTGAGAAAGAAATTAGGGAAACAACACCCTTCTCAATAGTCACAAATATTATAAAATACCTTGGCGTGACTCTAACTAAGGAAGTGAAAGATCTGTATGATAAGAACTTCAAGTCTCTGAAGAAAGAAATTAAAGAAGATCTCAGAAGATGGAAAGATCTCCCATGCTCATGGATTGGCAGGATCAACATTGTAAAAATGGCTATCTTACCAAAAGCAATCTACAGATTCAATGCAATCCCCATCAAAATTCCAACTCAATTCTCCAACGAATTAGAAAGAACAATCTGCAAATTCATTTGGAATAACAAAAATCCTAGGATGGCAAAAACTTTTCTCAAGGATAAAAGAACCTCTGGTGGAATCACCATGCCTGACCTAAAGCTGTACTACAGAGCAATTGTGATAAAAACTGCATGGTACTGGTATAACGACAGAAAAGTAGACCAATGGAATAGAACTGAAGACCCAGAGATGAACCCACACACCTATGGTCACTTGATCTTTGACAAGGGAGCTAAAACCATCCAGTGGAAAAAAGACAGCATTTTCAACAAATGGTGCTGGCACAACTGGTGGTTATCATGTAAAAGAATACGAATTGATCCATTCCTATCTCCTTGTACTAAGGTCAAATCTAAGTGGATCAAGGAGCTCCACATAAAACCAGAGACACTGAAACTTATAGAGGAGAAATTGGGGAAAAGCCTGGAAGATATTGGCACAGGGGAAAAATTCCTGAATAGAACAGCAATGGCTTGTGCTGTAAGATAGAGAATTGACAAATGGTACCTCATGAAACTGCAAAGCTTCTGTAAGGCAAAAGACACTATCAATAAGACAAAAAGGCCACCAACAGATTGGGAAAGGATCTTTACCTATCCTAAATCAGATAGAGGACTAATATCCAATATATATAAAGAACTCAAGAAGGTGGAATCCAGAAAATCAAATAACCCCATTAAAAAATGGGGCTCAGAGCTAAACAAAGAATTCTCACCTGAGGAATACCGAATTACTGAGAAGCACCTGAAAAAATGTTCAGCATCCTTAATCATCAGGGAAATGCAAATCAAAACAATCCTGAGATTCCACCTCACACCAGTTAGAATGGCTAAGATCAAAAATTCAGGTGACAGCAAATGCTGGCCAGGATGTAGAGAAAGAGGAGCACTCCTCCATTGTTGGTGGGATTGCAAGCTTGTACAACCACTCTGGAAATCAGTCTGGAGGTTCCTCAGAATATTGGACGTGGTACTACCGGAGGATCCCTCAATACCTCTCCTGGGCATATACCCAGATGATGTTCCAACTAGTAAGAAAGAAACATGCTCCACTATGTTCATAGCAGCCTTATTTATAATAGCCAGAAGCTGGAAAGAACCCAGATGCCCCTCAACAGAGAAATGGATACAAAAAATGTGGTACATTTACACAATGGAGTACTACTCAGCTATTAAAAAGAATGAATTTATGAAATTCCTAGGCAAATGGTTGGACCTGGAGGGCATTATCCTGAGTGAGGTAACCCAATCACAAAAGAACTCAAATTATATGTACTCACTGATAAGTGGATGTTAGCCCAGAAACTTAGGATACCCAAGATATAATTTACAATTTGCAAAACACATGAAACTCAAGAAGACCGAAGACCAAAGTGTGGACACTTTGCCCCTTCTTAGAATTGGGAACAAAACACCCATGAAAGGAGTTACAGAGACAAAGTTTGAAGCTGAGACAAAAGGATGGACCATTTAGAGACTGCCATATCCAGGGATCCATCCCATAATCAGCCTCCAAACGCTGACACCATTGCATACACTATCAAGATTGTGCGGATAGGACCCTGATATAGCTGTCTCTAGTGAGACTACACCGGGGCCTAGCAAACACATAAGTAGATGCTCACAGTGAGCTGTTGGATGGATCACAGGAACCCCAATGGAGGAGCTAGAGAAAATACCCAAGGAGCTAAAGGGATCTGCAACCCTATAGGTGGAACATCATCATGAACTAACCAGTACCCCGGAGCTCTTGACTCTAGCTGCATATGTATCAAAAGATGGCCTAATCGGCCATCACTAGAAAGAGAGGCCCATTGGACTTGCAAACTTTATATACCCCAGTACAGGGGAACGCCAGGGCCAAAAAGTGGGAACGGGTGGGTAGGGGGGTGGGGGGAGAGTATGGGGGACTTTTGGGATAGCATTGGAAATGTAAATGAGGAAAATACCTAATTAAAAAAAATAAAAAAATAAAAATTAAAAGGAGAAATGCTGAGAGGTGTGGTCCACACGGTGGGCCTTTAACACTATTGTGGGACCTTTATGACAGGAAACAGGAGGCATTCAGAAGGAAGAGGCTGGAGCGTGCATGGAACTGAACACACAAATAGGAGAAGAAAATAATAATGTTCACTTAGTGGACACTACCCAGCAGTGTCATCCCTCTCTGCTGCCATTACTCAGCCACCTCAACCAAAGAGAGCACACGGGAGAAAGGGACCCTCACGGCGGCCAAAACTGAGTATCCAAATACGGGTTTCTGGGTTTTCTCCCATAATAACCACTTAAGTACAATATTACATTTGCCATGTTTGTCTGCCAGTGGTATATAACAACAAGCAAGTCTGAAGCCAAGCAGATCTTGAAAGATAGTGCACCTCTACCATCCAATTAGCCAGTGACAAAGGGCACAACCAAACAGCAATAAAAACAAAAAAAGCACAGTAGTAGCTGACCCTGGACCAACATAGATTCAAATGCAAAGGGCCACTTAGATAAAGATTTGTCTTATTCTTTCTTTTTTATCCTTTTTTATGGAGTTTTTAAAAAAGAAGTGATATGGATGAAATTATGTTTCATTCAAACATAAAAAACTAGAATCCTGTCTTTTGAAATGATATTGATATCTGTGTGCATCCTGGAACTCACAGGGACTAGTTATCTACCCCCACCATGTGGGTTCTGGGGCCCTGTTAGGCTTCTGACAAGTACTTTAATCTCCCGAGTCATCTGCCCCGGCCCCGCACACATAATTCCAACATTTCACTTTCAGCTCTCTGTAATGTGGCAGCTGACCCTGAGTGTCTCTGCAGTGACAGTATTAGCACAGTGGAGAAAAAAAGTAGCTTAAAACTAGGTTCTAAGCCTGGCATGGTGACACCTGTCTTCAATCCCAGCACTGGGGAGGCAGAGACCTGCAGGATCTCTGAGTTCAAGGTCAGCCTGGTCTACAAAGAGAATTCCAGGATAGACAATGCTACACACAGAAACTCTGTCTCAAGAAAACAAAACAAAAGGCCTAGGCTCTAACTATTTAGATGACTACCCCACTGTCGCCCTCTGTAGAGGGAAATGCTACCTCAACTGATAGCTGGGTAAGTAAAGACCACACACAGCAAGATTACATAGTTATAAATTTCATCTTCTCCGACTTGCTCTAGTCTTCCTCTTACACTAACCACTGAATAGTGAATGCAGAAATGGCAGCCCCCAATAAAAGAGAAAAAAAAAAAAAAAAAAAAAAAAAAAAACAACCAGAAACAACAACAACAAAAAGGACAGGTGAGAGGGAGATTGGGCTGTCAGTTTCTGACTAAGGAAAAGTTTAACCCCAGCAAACATCACCTGGTGGAGAATGGAGTTAGTAAGACGGCGAAACTTGGCTAAACCCAATAAAAGTAATTAAACTTACTTTTTAACTAAAAACAATCATCTCCAATCACATTTCTGCTAATATATAAGGTATTTTAAAGGATTTTTTAATGCCGGGCGTGGTGGCGCGCGCCTTTAATCCCAGCACTTGGGAGGCAGAGACAGGTGGATTTCTGAGTTCGAGGCCAGCCTGGTCTACAGAGTGAGTTCCAGGACAGCCAGGGCTACACAGAGAAACCCTGTCTCGAAAAACCAAAAAAAAAAAAATTAAATAAATAAAGGATTTTTTAAATGTCAATATCATTATTTTGAACTTCAGTTTTCTCACTTTAGAAACCACTAAGAAGCACGGTCTGCTTGTGCCTCTGAGCAGCAGCTGGCTCAGCTCATGTATGGAGTCAGTTGCTACAGTGTAGCCTCATCCAAAGTCCTATAAACATTCATTCACTCTAAAATTGTTTAAACAGCCTAAGTTGAAAACAGAAACTTTCAAATAATATGAAAATACTTACATCTCAATTTGTCCAGCATTTTTCCACCACACATGGTTGCTAACATAGCTTTAACTGAAAACACGGTCAACTTGCCTCGGCCCTCACTGCAAAATAAATAATAGAAATAATTGCTATCTGAAACCACAAAAGCAACCAAACGCATCTCTAAATACTGAACAATTGACAAACTGATTCTCACTCTTAAATACTTTAATTTAACCACATTTATAAACTCTGCATTTCATCCTTTGAATACAATTTAAAAATATGCCCCAACGTCAGAATAACAGCAGTTTATCTTCACACATTAGATACCAGGTGCACCCTGCTATGAAGATTTCATAGAGGGGCTAGAGAGGTGGCTCAGCAGGTAAGAAAGCTCTTCCAAAGGTCCTGAGTTCAATTCCCAGCAACTACATGGTGGCTCACAACCATCTTTAATGGGATCTGATGCCAACTTCTGGTATGTCTGAAGACAGCGACAGTGTACTACTATATACAAAAATAAATAAATAATTCTTTAAAAAAAATTTTCATAGAATGTTCATCTTTCTTTTTCTTGCAGCAGTCATTACTCGATGTTAAGTATTTATTCTGCGAAGCCCAACCACATCTGTCTCACATCCGTACACCGCTGTGAGTGGAAGGGTAACACTGGAAAGATGAGAGGCAGCCATGATGCATGCGGTGCACCTGCAGCAGAGCAGGGCAGCCCCAGAGTGTCAGTCCTTCAGTCACACCTGCTGCCACCGCAGACAGAGTACTTCACTAGCTGCTTAAAGTCAGCACGTGTGCAGGCTAGCAATGGAACTTTGCGGCAATCTTTTTTTTTTTTTTAAGATTTATTTATTTAGCCAAGAGTGGTGGCACACGCCTTTAATCCCAGCACTCGGGAGGCAGAGGCAGGCAGATTTCTGAGTTCGAGGCCAGCCTGATCTACAGAGTGAGTTCCAGGACAGCCAGGGCTATACAGAGAAACCCTGTCTCAAAAAACAAACAAACAAAACAAACAAACAAGATTTATTTTATGTAACTATCTTTAAACACACCAGAAGAGGACATGAGATCCCATTACAGATGGTTGTGAGCTACCAAATGGTTGCTGGGAATTGAACTCTGGACCTCTGGAGGGGCAGTCAGTGCTCTAACTGCTGCGCCATCTCTCAGCCCCTGCAGTAATCATATAAAGTCTGTGATCACAAAGTTTCACAGTAACTTAGAGCAAAGCAACTTTGCAGTGAAAGATTACCATGTTGGTTTTGAAAGGCAAACACCCTGTTACATTCACAGAGCCCAGAGAATTCTTCCCAGGCTGGGGATGCAGCTTAGTATAAAGTGAATCCATGTCTGAGGCCCTGGACTCAATCTTGAGTTCTGGGAAAACACGGCCTTCCTCGCACTTGAAAAATATCATATCTGAAAAGAAGAACATGGTCTACAAGCCTTTTTTTTTATTATAGCTGAGTGTTTTAACTATGACATCTTAGTGCGTTTATTCATAAAACAAGAAACCCTATAAGTAACTAAAGTGAAGAAGGGGTTTTTACAATTATATACTTCTTCAGAAATAAAGGCAATATTCTATATGTAAGGCAACGTGGGTCTGGAATGATGAGAAATATTCCTCCATCAAACAGCCATCCCATCATGCAAGAAAAGTCAGTGTCTAAAAAATCTTGAGTCTAAAAAGTATTTTTAGACAGACTTTAGACACTGACTATTTTAAAGTGTTTACACAAGGTCCTCCCATCCTTTGGTGATTTGGAACTCATTATGATACCCAGGCTGGCTTTGAACTCAGAGCAGTCCTCCTGTCTCGGTCTCCCAAATGTTGGAATTAAAAGCATGAACTTTTCAGGAGGATTAAAATCTTCTGTGGATAAAAGTAAAAGCAGCAGTATAAGAATTGGTGGGAGCCCAAGGATCCACACTGGGTGGACGAGGAGGTTGGATTCGGCTGCAGCCAAACCACAGGCCTTAGGAGAGAAGTCCTCCCCAGAGCTGCCACACCTCAGACCTCAAAGGGAGGACTAGCAATAGTGCTGATGGGATGGAAAAGCAAGTACTGAGTCTTCACATGTCTCGTATTACCTAGACAAAACAAGCATGGGAGGTGGTGTAGAAATGCAATTGTTTCTTTATGTCAACTGGACCCTTAACAAATGAAACAAATATACACAGGGGATTTGGGGAAGAGATGCAGGGAGGTAAATATAGGAGATAAAACCGTTCCACTTGCAGCCAGGTAGTGGTGGCACACATCTTTAATCTGGAGACAGAGGCAGGAATATCTCTGTGAGTTCAAAGCCAGCCTAGTTTACAGATTTAGTTCTATAACAGACAATGCTCAAGATGACCAAAAAAAGAAGAAACAACGGTTATGCCAAAAAAGTCCACGGCCATGTGCAGCCAATTCGCTGCACAAACTGTACTGGGTGCGTGCCCAAGGATAAGGCCATTAAGAAGTTTGTCATTCAGAACACTGTAGAAGCTGCTGCTGTCAGGGACATATCTGAAGCAAATGTCTTCGACACTTATGTGCTTCCCAAGCTCAATGTCAAGCTGCGTCACTGCGTGAGGCGTGCCATTCATAGCAAGGAATCCAACCAGTGAAGCCCAGAAGGACCAGACATTCCCACCACAATTCAGACCTGCTGGCACTGCACCACAACCTCTACCAAAGCCCTTGTAAAGAAGTGGTTTTGTAAGGGCGGAAGGAAAGATGCCTTGGAGAAATAAAATGGAAGTTATACTTTAAAAAAGAAAAAGAAAAAAACAAAACAAGCAAACAAAAAAACCTGCTCCATCTTTTCTCAAAAGAACCCCCATATTCAAGAATGCTAGAATGATTGCTGAAGACAACACCTACATATCTCATTGAACACGGGGAAGTCATGGTACTAGAAGGTATTTTGCACCCTACTGGAGAAAAAAACTAAACAGCAACCCAGCTACAAAGCCTTCAGTCTACAGTGGTGACCTATCTCTATGATATACTGGTACAATAGAGGCACAACAGTTATAGGTAACCAACCACTGTCTTAATTGGATTTAAGATGCATTCCATGAGATGGAAGCCATTTCAAACACTGCTCTGGTGGCCAGGACCTGAGACGAGACAGGGCCTGAACCTAGGGGAAAATGAAATACTACTGTTCTGCTAAAGGAACATAGCAATAGTTGAATCCTAACAACAGTCTGCTATTTTGGGTTTATTTATGGGTATAAATTAGTGTTTCACTCACAACCAGCACTAGAGAAGCTTCCTCCTGCAGGAAATGAGAACTAATACAGTGACCCACAACTGGACAAAGTGCAGAGTGACAGACCTTAGAACACTCAGTCCTAAATGGGATGTCTTCACCAAATCAGGGTTCGCCTTGTGGCTCAGGAACTATCTGGAAGATGAGGCAAATAGATTGTAGGAGCCAGAGAAGGTGGGAGACACTAAAGAAACAGTGCCTTCCAGACAGGGCAGGACTAACATGTGTATGAGCTCACAGACTGTGGCAGCATGCACAGACAGGTCCAAGCCAGATGGAGTCCCAGCACTGAGAGCAAAAGTGGACACAAGCCCCCAACCGAATACAGAAGCTAGCTCCAATTGACAATCACCTTCAAAATAATTAGTTTTCTCCACTAGTGTCTCAGGGTATAGAAGCCACACTTAAGGGGAGCCCATGTGGGCTGGCGAGATAGCTCAGAGGGTAAGAGCACTGACTGCTCTTCCTAAGGTCCTGAGTTCAAATCCCAGCAACCACATGGTGGCTTATAACCACCTATAATGAGACCTGACGCCCTCTTCTGACATGTCTGAAGATATCTACAGTGTACTTATGTATAATAATAAATAAATCTTTGGGCCTGAGTGAGCAGGGTTGACCAGAGCGAGCAGGGATCCTAAAATTCAATTCCCAACAACCACATGAAGGCTCACAACAGTTTATGTATATGAGTACACTGTAGCAGTACTCATATACATAAAAATAAATAAATAAATCTTTAAAAGGGGCGGAGTGCACAGCAGATAACCAGCACAAAGTGAATGGGATTTTTGGAGATATTTTGTCTCATAATGCCATGTCTAATCATTTCTACCATACTCACCTTTTGCTTACTTATTATGCTCTTCAATTTTGTTTTTGTTTTTTGTTTTGTTTTGGTTTTTGGTTTTTCAAGACAGGGTTTCTCTGTATAGCTAGCCCTGGATGTCCTGGAACTCACTCTATACACCAGGCTGGCCTCAAACTCAGAGATCCACCTGCCTCTGCCTCCCAAGTGCTGGGATTAAAGGCATGCGCCACCACACCTAGCTCAATTTTGTATTTTATAGTGTGTGTGTGTGTGTGTGTGTGTGTGACAGAGAGAGAGAAAGAGAGAGAGAGAATATGTTTTTCATGCTTTCTTTTTTCTCTTTTCTTTTTTTCTCTGTCTTCTTGCTTTGTGGCTTTGTTGTTGTTTTTTTTAATTTATTTTTATCTCATATGCATTGATAATGTGGATGCTGGGAATTGAACCCAGGTCCTCTAGACCAGTCAATGCTCTTAATCACTGAGCCATTTCTCCAGACCTATTTGCTTTGTTTTATTCTCATTTTTTTTGTTGTTTTTTTTTTAATTGGCCTATTTGTTTCTAAAGAGCGAGAAAACATGTCTGAAATTATGCTAGTGACAAGTTTATCACAATTTCATACCTGTAATTGCAGCTGCACAGGTGGAAGTAGACAGGGAGGGGAAACTGGGATCAGAATATACTGCATAAATAATGTTATTTTCAATTAAAAAATTAATTTTAAAAATTGTTGGGTGGTGGTGGCATATGCCTTTGGGGGCATAGAGCATTTGGGAGGCTGAAGCAGGTGGATCTCTATGAGTTCTAAGCCAGTCAGATCTACAGAGTTCCAGGATACCCAGAGCTACACAGAGAAACCTTGTCTCAGAAAACCAAAAAAACAAAACAAACCCCTTAGAATGTCTTGAAGCATGCGCACTCATTGTCACTTCCTGCTCATCTCCAACTGCAAACGACCAGAAATTGTCAAATGTCCATGCACAGAAGACTGACTGGATTAGCATCTAAAAAGGAGGATGAAAAAAGTTACGAAAGATGAGGAGCTAGTGCCAAGGGCTGAGGGTGCACTCAGGAGGTCAGATGTTTGCCTAGTGTGAACAAACTCCTGTCCTGGGTGGCACACCTCTGTGATCTCAGCACTCACTGAGGTGGAGGGAAGTGTTAAGGTCATTTAAAAGAAATAAGTTCAAGATATGCTATTCAAAGCAAACAGCAAAGCCAGGCTTGGTAACACACACCTAAAACTTCATCTATACAGAAGACTTTGAGAAAGTAAGATTGCCAGCCTGAATGTAGCAAGAATCTGTCTCAAAATAAAAATAAAGAAGGGCTGGAGATATACCTCAGTAGGGGAACACTGGCCTCATAGTCCCGAGGATTAAAGGAGGAGTGGGAGCAAAGCACAGGAAGGGTAAAGTAAGACAGTACTATCTAGCAGAATGCACCAAAAGGAGAGAGAAAGAAGGAAAGAGGCAGCTGGCTCGGTGATTAAGAGCAGGGCTGTTCTCCTAGAGAATCTGGTTTTGATTTCCAGCATCCACACGGCAGTTAACAACCGTTTGCAGCTCCGGTTCCAGGGAATCTGAGGACAGTGCACACATGCGGTACACAGATACACATGCAAGTAGAGCACCATACACATAAAATAAGCTTTTACAAGAAGAAAAGCTGTATTTCCACATACATACTGTGCATGCAGAAGTGATTAGTAAAATGATACTGAAAACAGCCGCTTGACCACACAACTGGGAAGAGACAAACAGGAGGCGAGGCTGATCACATTTCATTGGCAAAAGGTTCTTAAGCCAACTATCCAAACATCCAACTTATAACTACAGAAAACAAAAACAAACAAACGAACCCAGCAAAGTAAACTCCAAACAGGAAAATAGAAAAGGAATAAAGTCAGAAAACAATGAAAGTGAGAATAAACACAAGGGCAGGGGTCAGGAAAAGCAAAAAGGCTAGTGTCAGGCAGATGCCAATTGTGCCAATAAATCTCTAGCAAACTATGGAGAAAACAGATAAAAATTAAGAATGGAAAGCAGACAGGGCTTAGGAAATGTCTCCATGAGTAAAGAGCTTAGTAAGCAAGCATGAGCAGCTTAACTACCGCTGTTAGCACCCACATAAAAAGTCAGGTGTGACATCAAGTGTCTAACCCCAGCCAGAGGAGGTGGAGACATGAGAATCAGATTCTGACACCATCATCAACCTAACAGTCAGACGGAAGGACTCAGAAGCCAGTTTCCATACCTAGGTAGCTAGATAACACGTACAACCTACTGTATAAATCAGGGGTCCCTATAACTTCCTCCGTGGACTTGACCAGCCCAAGAATTTAGGGAAACTATTTATGTTCACATATTTATTCATAGGGGACACAGTGAAGGATACAGATGAGTAGAGGAGTGTTGAAAAGAAACATGGGATCCCAAAGGGAACGGGTGCAGAGCTCCCATGCCCTCCTCAGCCTCATTATGTACACAGAAGGGATGAACTTGGCTCACTCCAAAGCAACCAACTTCCAGGTTGAGGTCATCCAAGAGCCTTATTTAGTCACCCATTAGGAACAAAAGATGTTCTCATACAGGAGATTCTGAGAAATTTGGGAACTGTACTGTAACAAAATGTCACATTTTGTGACTCACAAAACATATCAGAAACCAGCATCAAAGACTACCAGAACAAGAAAGACTATAGACTTACCCACAACCCCAGTTCCACCATCAGCAAGGGTATTAGGGGCTCTATCTCAGGAACCAAGGCAGAGACTAAACATAAGAACAAGATTCCCAGCCAGGCGTGGTGGTGCACGCCTTTAATGTCAGCACTTGGGAGGCAGAGGCAGGAGGATTTCTGAGTTCGAGGCCAGCCTGGTCTACAGAGTGAGTTCCAGGACAGCTAGGGCTACACAGAGAAACCCTGTCTCAAAAACCAAAAAAAAAAAAAAAAAAAAAAAAGAACAAGATTCCCCTAGTGCCCATGGCTCACAGAAACTGTCAAGAGCTAGGCCACAGACCAACATGAATATTTCTTATTATCTCACAAATCTAAAATTCACAACAGAACGTTTTTATGGAAATCAACAAATTACTGGGTTGTCCTAAGATTTCATCCGTTAAGATGATATCTGAATATACTCCTTGGGTGCCTAAAGTTCACCATTATTTTTAAAACTCTTCCCATGATTTTGATATACATCCTGAGCTGAGAACTACTAACACAGTGCTCAGGGTGGCTAGCCATGTGCTTACACAATTTTAACCCTAAAGATTTTGCATTTTGAGCTGTGATGACCCACATCGTTAATCCTAGCACTGGAGAGACAGAGGCAGAGGCAGAGATAGAGACAGGTGGATCCTGAGTTCAAGGCCAGCCTGGTCTACTGAGTGAGTTCCAGGACAGTCAGAGCTACACAGAGAAACCCTGAATTGAAAAACAAAAAGACTTTGCATTTCTCCCAAATCTCTCTGCTCCATAAGAGCTTCATCTCTCTCACACTTACTATGATCCTTAACCTCAAATACCCCTACTTTTCTCAGCATTTAAAAATTCTTCATGCTGGAGATATATCTCAATAATAAAAAATACTAACTGCTTTTCCAGATGAGCTGGGTTCAATTCCCAGCATCCTCAGGACAACTAATAAGCATCTGTAACTCTAGTTCCAAAGGATTGTAAGCCCTCTTCTGGCCTCTGTAGGTACTACATGCACATGATACAGACATACATGAAAGCAAAACACCCACCACATAAAACAAAATAAATAAATCACCAAAATATTTTAAAACCCCCTTTAACTGTATTTATGTATTCTCTTTCTTATATTTTACTTAATAAAATATTAAGGAATAATAAAGACTAGTGTAGGGACTGGAGAGATGGCTCAGTGGGTCAGAGCACTGACTGCTCTTCCAAAGATCCTAAGTTCAAATCCCAGCAACCACATGGTGGCTCAGAACCACCCACAATGAGATCTGACACCCTCTTCTGGTGTGTCTGAAGACAGCTACAGTGTACCTACATATAACAATAAATAAATATTAAAAAAAAAGAATAGTGTGTACACGTGTGTGTTTTGGCTCCAAATCTCACTTTCTCCCTTCAAAGAGACAAAAGAATAACTATTCCTTGCTATGGAAAAGAAACTGATGTCATGTATGCAAACAGAAGGAAAGTACACAGGCACCAGGGTACAAGCCAGAGAGACAGATCAACATCCAAATCTTCAGAGAAGTGAGATGTGCTCTCCATAAACTCACAACAATAATTCTTACCAATACTATAACATTTTACTTCTAAAAAACATTCTAATAATCAGCACTTACACAGTATCTTCCTATTCTTCAAAACATTTTAGGAAACTAATGTTTTAAAAATATTTTGTGGGGCTCAGTGGTTAAGAACACTGACTGCTCTTCCAGAGGTCCTGAGTTCAAGTCCCAGCAACCACATGGTGGCTCACAACCATCTGTAATGAGATCTGATGCCATATTCTGGTGTGTCTGAGGACAGCAACAGTGTGTATGTATGTATGTATGTATGTATGTATGTATGTATGTATATTCTTAAAAATATTTTGCATCCTTTATTATATTACATATAATACTCCTAGATTCAATCTTATATTGAAATAAAGAAAAAAACCTAGAACAGCACTAAAATACCATTCATTACGATTATTACTAGTCTCCATAGCTGGTCTTTAACCAAGTGACTTACTCATTTACAGAATAATGTACATCAGGGTATTTATAGGAAAAAGGATTTTTCACCTACCTAGTTATCATCAGGAATAAGCAGCGTGTGGCCCCTTCACAAATCATCTTGCATTTTTCCAACCCCCCCCCCTTTTTTTTTTTTTTTTTTTTTTTTTTTTGGTTTTTCGAGACAGGGTTTCTCTGTGTAGCCCTGGCTGTCCTGGAACTCACTCTGCAGACCAGGCTGGCCTTGAACTCAGAAATCCGCCTGTCTCTGCCTCCTGAGTGCTGGAATTAAGGCATACATCGCCACGTCCGGCTCCAACCCTTTTTCCAATCCATTGACAGCCACACAGCAATCTTTAAACAGTCTCCCAGCCAGCCAGCCAGGGACCGATGCTCTCTCCACATCCTCAGACCCACTGTGCACCACCTGCTTTCCTGAGAGTAAGGAGTACACATCTGAGCATCTAAGCATCAATGGCTACTCAGTAAGAGACAGAGTATATGTAAATAAAGCTGAAGAAGTGCCAAACTCTGGAAAAGCATGGGTATTAACGATTAAAAGTAATATAAGGGAGATAAATTTACAGAAAAAAATTATTTGGGGAAAATGCTGAGAATCTTTAAGTGTGTAGCTAGGCATTCTGAGAGTGTGAAGTGACCTCAAGCCTTATCAAACCATCACATACAAACTTACTCACAGTTTCTACTATCAAAGTGCTTATTGGCATTCTTCAAAAAGAAACATTGGGCTGGACAGATGGCTCAGTGGTTAAGAGCACTGATTGCTCTTCCAGAAGACCTGGAACTCAGCACCCACAACTCACAGCCATGAGTAATTCCACTTCCAGGAGATTGGACACCTTCTTCTGACTTCTGTGGACACTGTATATGTATGGTACACAGATATATATATACACATAAAATAATTAAGCTTTAAAAGTAGTCAGTTGCGGTGGCCTTAAACCCCAGCACTCGGGAGGCAGAAGCAGGTGGGTCTTTGTGAGTTCAAGGCCAGCCTGGTCCACAAAGCTATATAGTAAGACCTTGTTTCAAAAAATAATAATAAAACAAAATACCAAAGGAAAACTCCTTAGCTTCCCCTCTTCACTATTTGCTAAACCAAACGTCAGCACTGGCCTCTCTGTCACGAACATTTTTCTTGGCTACTTCCCATACTGTCCCCAAGCAAAGAAAGTGTTGCTTTTATTCTCTGACGTTCCTTTAAAGCTAAGCATTTTTCCTCTACAATTAGGGGCAGTGAGAGAAACTGTAGTCAAGTAGAAGCTATACCCCATGATTATGTTCTTCATCTAACTGATTCTTCTGGGAAGAACTCACTCTTGATTCTTCCTACTAGACATCTAGAATTACTCTACGGACACAACACACATTCTATTACAACTGAGCAGTCAGCTTCCACTTGCCAAAGCTTGCATAAGGTCAAATCTCACAAACATCCATGGTTTACTACTTCTAATGTAAAATACAAGTTTCTATCACAACTAATTCTCTTCAAGCATGATTTGGAAGAAGTTTCAGCACAAACCATGTAATGTAGCTCACTGACATGGCTTATGATAGCTAGGAGCTGATTGTAGGCCAGCCTTTTAAATGTAACACAAGAGTGCATATTAACCCCATTCAAAGAGTAAAATGAAAGGCTGCAAAGAAACTTGTTATTTCAGCCCCACCCAAACAGTAGCCTCCACAAGGAACAAGCTAAATCTCTACCTTAGGCTACTCCTGACTCACTTCCACACACCTATCATTTTACAGACTGACAATAAACCTTGCAAGTGACTTCTAAAAGGGGTTTTTAATACCAACACTAAAGAAACTTCAGTAGTATGAGGTCTGTGCCCAGCTAGGCAGAGAGTGGCTCACCCTGAAAAACAGTGAGGTTTTAACACACAGGTATCTTCAGAAGCATCTGCAAACCTCATCTGTGCCCTTTGAGGGGAAACTGTTCATTTCAGTTTAATAAAGTCTCAAATTCTACCTATCTTTTGAGTGACTAACCTCATTTGGGTGATGTTTCTTGGTCATGCAGTATCTATTAAGAGTTTGATATTCAAATTAATAAATGCTTTTTAAACAAGACTACCAGAAACATTTTTTTTACTTAAATGAACTGTTTCTGCATCTTTAGCAAACAACTGTGGATAAATTAGTACTTCCTGTATGAAAATAGATTTGTACTTTAGAAACATTGTTACCAGTTCAATTATGCAATGTTGCTAAAAGAGCATTTCACTTTGATTTCCAGAAACTCGTATTTTTCCAATTAATCATAATTTTAAAAACTTCAGGTGAATGAATTATGCAATCATCAAGTACAAGTCGAGAATCCACTTAAGAATGTCGAACAACTTGATCAAGTAAAATAACTTCAAATATTACTTGATTTTTCTCATAATCAGATACCTGCAGCTTTTCATCTTGGTCTTACAATCCCGTGTTACCAATCCAGTGCTGTCTTACTAAGGAGTCCTTGTAGAGTTTCGAGCTCACCCATTCACTATGGTGTTCTTAAAGAGGCATTGCATAATAAAAGGCCAAGACAATTACACAACAAGAACTGGATCCTCAAAGGGATGAACGTGGGTGTGGAGGTATCGAAGATGGGACAGCCTGAATAAAAGCTGAGGTGATCTCGAGAAAAAGAGACCAGGAATTCTTGAGGCAGGATCAGGATGGGGCTAGGAGCAGCCAAACTGGACAAAGAGAGAAATAAGCATGCCATGCCTTGCTGGTGCTGGAAAAAGAAGGAGAACCTCAGGGGCTTGTGGAGTCTGGTGTAGGCAGAGGTGAGGATGGGCACAAGAGCCTTGAACGCGTTCTGACTTGAAGTCAGATCTAACGATCAGGCTTATTTGGAGAGTTCCTCTCATCAGAGTAAAGAAAAAACAAAGACTCAAAAGCAATGCCCTTAGAAAAAAGTGTTTGTTCACCATCTCTTTAACAACATTAAAAAATGTATTATAATACAAATGCAAAACAAAAACAAAAAGTCTGAATATTAGCCCTACATCAGGCTGACTAGTGGAGAAAAGCTTCAGCTACAGAGTAAGCCCTGAGCTTCCAGCTCACTGTATCTTTCAGCGTTGCTCGGCATCACATGTCACAACCGCAGCATGACACACAGCAGCGTGCGGTGGTCTCACCAGGATCCAGTGGTAGCACCCAGTCTGCCAGGATTTAGTGATGGCACCCAGACCTCCACCCCTAGTCCTCAGGACAGCCAACACCACCCACTCGCACTCCACTGTGTCCTGGAAATGTCCTAACAATGCTGCAATCAGACCCTCGAGAGATAAGTCTACTGTTGTGGAAGGTTTTCCTACTCGAAGAACTGAACTCTGGGTTTATGTGGCTTTATTTCTTGTTGTCTTGAGGACATCTAAGAAAAAGCAGAGATGCCCGCCTGTATAGACTGTGCTTGACTATGAAGTACCTGTGCCGCAGAGGATGGTACAGCTTTGCTTAGCAATCACTAATGAGGAACACTGAAACCTGATACTATGTTTCCAGCAATGTCCATTCTACACTCCTGGTTTAGAAGCTCCAATTTTAAGGAACACATTTGTTTTTATGTAAAATAGAGTAATCAGTCACTACTTTGCACTGGGGGAGGGAAGACAACACAGTGTATTACACCCAGAGCCTCATGAATGCTAAGCACAGTTTTATACAGTTCTGTTTTAAATATTCACTGTAAGAGGGAACTATGAAATCTTTTAAATGTATCCAAATAAACTTCAAAAATACAACTTTAAAATGATTGCTAGTGTGGTTTTCAAACTACACAAAAAATTTTCATATAACTCCATCATAAATTAGATACAGATGGTCCTCCGACTTGTTTGATTTAATGATTTTTTTTTTTTTTACTTGATGGGTAAGAAATTGACATGTGTTCTAGAGAAATCTGACTTTGAATTTCAATTCTTTCTTAAGATAGTTCAGCACAACGGAGTGCCCCCCCCCCCCCCCCCCGTCTCTCTGTGCTGGCCAGGCAAAGCTGTAGCTAGCTCCCAAGGTGTCATGGGATCACGATTGTTGGGCTCTTCCTAAAATGAGGTAAATTTAAAGAAACTAAACCACCGAGTGAGAAACATTAAAGAAAAAAAGATAGAAGTCATTATGCCAATAGTCAGAAAAAAGAGAAAAATATGAGACAACATTTGAAGAAATAATGGGCTTCAAGAAATGACAAACTGATTCTAAACAACACTTCTATGAAGCAAAGGAAGAGAGAAGAGAGAGGGGAGGGTAAGAAAAGGTGATCTGATGTATCAAAAGATGGCCTAGTCGGCCATCACTGGAAAAAGAGGCCCATTGGACACGCAAACTTTGTATGCCCCAGTACAGGGGAACGCCAGGGCCAAAAAGGGGGAGTGAGTGGGTAGGGGAGTGGGGGTGGGTGGGTATGGGGGACTTTTGGTATAGCATTGGAAATGTAAATGAGCTAAATACCTAATAAAAAATGGAAAAAAAAAAAAAAGAAAGAAAAGGTGATCTGGAAAACACCTGCTTACCAACAAGAGTAAATGAGTTACCGACACAGGAGCCACTGGAGGCTCAGGTAGTAAGCCTGTGTACTCCACAGTACCTGCAATCACCCTGTCCTTGCAAGGGACTGGGGTTTCTGAGGGAGGACCCATGTTACTTTGCATGGAAACCCCTGAAGCATACCTGGTGGTATGCAAAGGATGTCAGGACCTCAGACAAGGACAGAATCAGAACTGGGATGGAGGTCATCCTGGATCGCCAGGGTCTCTAGGCACCTGGCATAAGCACACAGGTATCCCCACCTAGAGAAAAAGTCCCCAAGATCTCAACTGTCAAATAGTAACAATTAAAATATTAATGGTACCATGTAACATTTGGCAGATAATAAGTAAAAATAACTCAGATAGGAAGATACTACAAGTAAAAAATAGAAATGACAAGTAATACAAAAACCACCAAATAAAATCAAGGTATTAGCCAGGCTGAGGTGAAAGAATGAAGCTTAGCTGGGCGGTTGGTGGCGCACGCCTTTAATCCCAGCACTCGGGAGGCAAAGGCAGGAGGATTTCTGAGTTCGAGGTCAGCCTGGTCTACAAAGTGAGCTCCAGGACAGCCAGAGCTATAAAGAGAAACCCTGTCTCAAAAAAACAAAACAAAACAAAAAAACAAACAAAAAACAACAAAAAAAGAAGCTTATCCTATTCAAGGAATAAGAAACAGTGATAAAATATTTGGCAGAGAATTGGATTTTTTTTTTAACTTTCAAAAATGTGACTCTTGCTTGGCAGTTGGTTGTGTATGTGTTTAACTCCAAGGAGGCAGAGACTGTCAGATCTCTGTGAATTCGAGGCCAGACTGGTCTACAGACTGAGTTCCAAGACAGCCAAGGCTACACAGAGAAACCTTGTCACGAAAATCAAAATAAATACATAAAAATATTTTTAAATGTGACTCAGAGATTCTTAAACTAAAAAGAAACAATTAATACTTTTAGTGTTAATTAAAGGCTTAAATGTAGGTTAAATGCTTGTCTATGGAAAGTAAGTATCCGGAAAACATACTGGAAGCAAAAGTCCAGAATAAAGTCCAAATAGGAAACATGGTAAATTCACAAAAGATGGTAAGAGACAATATGAAGGCTATAAGAAGGAACACCATACATCTTCACAGAGGGGGAGAAAACTGTAAAAAAGTATGAAAATAAAAGGAGAAAATTAAGCATCATCAACCTACTCAAAAACCTAAACAGAACAAATACAAAGAAAATCACAACATGCCTAGGTCACACTAGTTTAAAAACAAATTATAAATGTCTTAGAGGTTGCAAGAAACAGCTTAATATCAAGGATGCCAAGAGGACACACTCCTTTAACCTTGACAGAAGCCACAAGAACAGAAGTAGCATTCCTGAGCTGGGCGTGGTGATGCGCACCTGGAATCCCAGCACTCTGGGATAAAAGCAGGTGGATCTACCTTGAGGCGAAGCTAGCCTGGTCTACTTAGTAAGTCTCAGGAGAACCAGAGCTACCTAGTGCGACCCTGATTCAAAAAACAATCATCAAAAAGAAGTAACATTCTTAAAACATAGAAGAAGACCATTATCTATCAGCAACTGTATGCCAAGTGAAATAATCTTTAAGAATGAAGAAGGAGGGGAGGGAATGGGGGACTTTTGGGATAGCATTTGAAATGTAAATGAAGAAAATACCTAATTTAAAAAAAAAAGAAGTCCTTATTTTCTTTTGCAGAGCAAGGTAAATATGTTTAATAATAATATGCTGTATGTATTTCAAAATAGACAAAAAAATACCAAATGTTCTTCAAAGAAATGATGTATTTTCAGCTATCTTGATATGATCATCAGACAACTTAGAAATGCATCAAAAATTATAACATTGAAAACACAAACATTAAAATTACAACTTGTCAATCAAAAATAAAAGATATTATCTATTTTGTTTATTGGCATTTTAGCTTAAATGGTTGATTATAGAAATTTTACTATCCATCACTAAGACTTTAAACAAAATGTATACACAAGAGCTAAAGTAATACAGTAGATATTGATTAGAGGATATATAGAAAAGTATTTACTACACTTTCAAGAAGTATTGCTGGTTAATATATCCTGTTTTGTATGTCATCTTCAAAATAAAAATCTTTTTGAATGGCTGAAAAATATTTTTTTCTTCACATACAAAACTTAAGCAATAAATATCCCATAATTGAAAAAAAAATGAAGAAAAACTTTTAAAGAAAAACAATGAAAATACATAAAACTATGACACATGCAATGGAAAGCCTTCAGGTAGAAGGAAGTCATTCCTGCTGACAGCCGTCTTAAGTCTACTTATAATCAAACACATGGTGGTTATTTATGCAGTTGATATTATTTCACTTATTAGCAAACTTATGAATTAAATGATGTTGATGCTATTTTGTAATAAGCAGTCTAGGACTGTTGAGATGACTCAGCAAGTAAAGGCCTGACCAACTAAGTTTGATCCCCACATAATGGGAGAATCAGCTCCTTTAGACATCCTCTGACCTGCACACACTCACCATAGTACAAACACATCGGGTGAATAAATATAAGAACAAAAAATGTAAATGTCCGCTCAACAGCCAGGTGTGACCATGCACAATTATAATCCCACCCCTTGGGAGACACAGGCAAGATGATTGATTGCAAGTTAGAGACCAGCCTGGGCTACTCAAGAGAAACTATTTCAAAAACAAAAATTGGGGGCCCAGAGAGAGAATTCCATGGTTAAGAACACAGGCTGCTCTTCCAACAGTCCCAGGTTTGATTCCCAGCATTCATATGGTGGCTCCCAGCTATCTGTAACTCCAGTTCCAGGGAATCCAATGCCCTCTTCTGACCTGCCCAGCCACCAGGAACACATGTGATATAGATATACACTCAGGAAAACCACTCATACACATAAAATAATAGTAACAGTAAAAGAACTTTAAATGTCTGCTTAGTTTTAGAGATATACAAAACAAGAATGCACTATCCCAATAATATAAACAGACATAAAATACTTTAGAGTCTTTCATTAATCAGAAAAAGCATAACAGTATCAGTTAATATTAGGCTTTGAAAAATCAAAAATACATGTGACAGTCACTAAGATCAAAAAGAAAGACATAAAAATGATTTTTTTTTAAATAGGCACTGGTATGAGGGTGTCAGATCTCCTTGAACTGGAGTTACATACAGTTGTGAGCTGTCATGTGGGTGCTGGAAATTGAACCAGGGTCCTCTGGAAGGGTAGCCAGTGCTCTTAACCACTAAGCCATTTCTCCAGCCCCACAATAAAATAATTGTAAGGGTTATGACCAACTGCAATGCCTAACAGCCTTTTTATAACTAAAAACAAACAAACAAACAAACAAACAAACAAACAAACAGGGTAATGACAGACTCCTTCAGGAGGCAGAGGCAGATGGATTGCTGTGAAGTTCCAGGATAGCCAGGGCTATACAGTGAGATCATGTCTTTAAAAATAGTAACTAAAACTAAACAATACGGGGCTGGAGAGATGGCTCAGTGGTTAAGAGCACTGACTGCTTTTCCAAAGGTCCTGAGTTCAAATCCCAGCAACCACAAGGTGGCTAATAACCATCCATAATGAGATCTGATGCCCTCTTCTGGTGTGTCTGAAGACAGCTACAGTGTACTTACATATAATAATAAATAAATCTTTAAAAAAAAAACAACTAAACAATATATCAGCATTCAGAGCCTTGGGGCAGACAGTGGGCACATGGATGAATTAGTTCTATGAATGAATGAAAGAGGAAGGGAAGAACATACGTACAAGATAATAATAATAGTAATTAATAATAATAATAATAATAATAATAATAATAATAATAATAATAGAAAAGCCCTGGCAGCAGCCCGGGAAGGCTCAGGTGGTGCTGTAGGAAGAGGGACTCCACAGAAGGTACACAGACTAGAGAGATAATCAAAAGACAAAGTGACAGGACTCAGTAATTGACTGCGTGTGGACTCTGGGAGAAGACAACATGAGTGACTCAGGTTTCAGGAACGGATGGGCATTTGGGCCATTGTTTGACAAAGGGATCCAAAGCTTAATGTATGAAGACCCATGGCAACGAGCACCGAGCCACGTAATGGCTCGCCGCATACCTAGTTTATCCACTGCCCACCACATGGAATCAGACAGTCAGGGTAAGAACTAAACAACCATGTACCCCAGGGGCACACACACTGACAGTCTGAGTGTAAGACACAACCCTGCACACATCTGGCCCAACCGCTCAGGTACTTCTGTTTGATATTCCAAAGCACTGGGCCTCTCTTCTCCCTCTTTACCTAGGCATGGAAGGAGGAGGGTTGATAGTAGATGAAGGCAGGCATCTTGAAGTCAGCACAATGATAAAGCTGACACAAGAGACTAAGTGAGGAACAGCCTGAGGAAAGGCAGCCAGAGCCAGCCACTGCAGCAGCACAGGGCTGGCATTCCTGCAGACTCCTGGCATCACGGACTCTCTCAGCCTGGTATCTAAGACACTAACATAGAGGCAGAAAGCAGAAAGAACGTTGTATGTAAAAGCCCCAGAATGTAAGCCTAGCAAGGAATTGAGGCAGCCCTGCTGTCCCTGCATGCCAGGAACATGAATTTCCCTGCTCGACCAGAGCACAGGCCATCAGCACCTGTGGTGTGAGGGACCGTGGGGTTGAACATGAGTTCGTCAGGGTTTCCAGCGCTCCCTGTGGTTTCCCCTCTGTCCCACACACAGACACCTGTACGGTCCAGCGGTTCTTAAGTTCTCACGTAGTACTTAGAGCTCTCACATTTAAAAAACAATGAATCCTCAGGAAATATTCACTTGGGCTGGTGAGATGGCTCAGTGGGTAAGAGCACCCGACTGCTCTTCCGAAGGTCCAGAGTTCAAATCCCAGCAACCACATGGTGGCTCACAACCATCCCAAACAAAATCTGACTCCCTCTTCTGGAGTGTCTGAAGACAGCTACAGTGTACTTACATATATTAATAAATAAATCTTTAAAAAAAAAAAAAGAAATTATTCACTTAAGGAACAAAATCCAAACCCCAATTGTTCCTAATCTGTGTAGAAGTTTTATCATCTACTATGCCACTGAGAAATCATTTAGACAAAAATACTAACTATAAATCTGGAGGTGAAAGGAGTTAAAATTAACTAATTACTGAAGTCAATCTTTTTTTTTTTATCTGAGACAGGGTTTCTCTGTGTAGCCCTGGCTGTCCTGGAACTCACTCTGTAGACCAGGCTGGCCTCGAACTCAGAAATCCACCTGCCTCTGCCTCCCAAGTGCTGGGATTAAAGTCGTGCGCCGCCATGCCCAGCTCTGAATTCAATCTTTAACCTTGGAGAATTATAAATACAAAGTATGAAAGACTCGACTAAAATAAGTAACTAGATAATCCACACATCAAAGGAACTGCCCAGCCTAAATCATAAAAGTGCCACTCAATAAAATGGCTAACATGAGGATTTAACACTAAATGCTCTGATATACAGATATACAAAAACAAAGTCAAATTATCAGATCCCTAGTTATTTCCAGTATAAAGAAGACAATTTTAAATTTCTGGAGAGATAAATGATTCTTATCATATATAGATCTGAGTTAATAAAGATGTGAATAATATATTCTGACACCCTTATTGATCTGAAAATTACCAAGCTCCCCTCTAGCACAGCACATTCCTGCCTTTCCTCGGCCCCTCTCTCTGCATTTGCTAGTTGTTTGGCTTGCTCATTCAGACATGTTTCCCCCTCCCCCTCCCCCGCCCACCTCCTCTCTTTTGGCAGGACCTGGATTGAACCTAGGGTGCTCTACACAGCACCAGCCTTCTCTGTCTCTTCTGATAAACTATCTAGCTATTCTCTGTGTGTGTGTGTGTGTGTGTGTTGCACACAAGTGTGTGTGTTAGTGGTGTGAGGCCATGCATGCACACACAGAAGCCAGAGGACATCGGGAGACTGTATCCTTCTTGCCTTGAGACAGGGTCACTCATTGAGTCGGAAGCTCACAGCTGTGCTAGGTTGGCTGGGTAGCAAGCTCTCAGCACCCACCTATCTCAGCCCACCCAACACTGAGGTTATGGCCATAAGCAGCCACATCCTTCTTTCTGTGTAACTGGTGGGATTCAAACTACAGCTCCAGGATGACGGCTGGGAACCACAAAGCCTGACATTTTTAAAGTTGGCTCTGAGATTATGCTGAGGTCCTGCTTTTGCCACACTTTTCATAAAACTGAGCCACCTCCCCAGCCAGAATCAGTGTTTTTAATCCCCACTCACCTTTCGAGTGGTAAGGTAATTTTTATTACTATATTTTTAAAAATTGTTTATTGATCTGATTTGTGTTGTGCAAGCCTGGAACTGGCTGAATCGCTGGGTTAGAGACATGATGAGATCTACAAAGGGTAGCAATTTCTACCCTGGGTTCTAGATCACGGAGTATGAGATTAATGTTTGGATTCATAACCCTATTTTTTAAATGACTTTACGATTCTGGGACTTTTACCTGTTATAGACTCTTATTTTTAAAATTCAAATTTCTTTAAGTAATTTTCTATCGAATGGGTAAAAATATCCAACTTGCAACATAAATATATTATGGCTCTGGGGAAAGCCTAATGCGTGGCCTGGCTTTGTCCCACCCATACTTTCTCACTAACTCACTGAATCTCTGCTACTGTAACATGCAACTATTACCATTTTACTAGCTTATAAATTCAACATAAAGAGAAAAAGACAGGGCTGGAGAGATGGCTCAGTGGTTAAGAGCACTTACAGCTCCTCCAGATGTCCTGAGTTCAATTCCCAGCAACCACATGGTGGCTCACAACCATGGGATCTGATGCCCTCTTCTGGTGTGTCTGAAGACAGCTACAGTGTACTCATATACATAAAATAAATAAATCTTTTAAAAAATAATAAAATAAAAGAGAAAAAAACACAAAGCAGGGAGCATTCCCATGCAAATCCAGTGGTAACACAACACCAGAGAGAAGAAACAGGAACTCTTGGTTCCTGGAGCAGAACCACTTCTCAGCATCCCATCCCTTAGGATTGGTTTGCTTTGGTTTTTTACAGTAGAGGAACTCATCTCCATTTTAATTATGATACGCTAAGGTAGTTTCCCGCTCATGTTGTGAGGTCTACCGAAAAAGTCTGAAATAGATTCTTAGAAGTTTATGAAGAAAAAACTTCAACTCAAAGGCATTTGGTGTTACAGAGTAGAGAAAGATAGGTTAAGCGTTTCTTATTCCTTGGGAACAGGCCTATCATTTCACCAGACAGTATGACTCAGGTGGGTGAGTCTCCTCCACTGCATCTACAGTGGAGCTCCAGCTGACGCACACCAGAGGACAGTGAGTGGCTGGCTGTCCAGGATGCAGGAAGGGCTTACACTGAGCAATTCACCTCAAGTGCGGCTCTAGGCTGACAAGAGTTAGCAAGGCAGGGTGAGAAACGGGAGATGAAGAAAAGGGCAGGATTGAAAGGAAGTGAGCAGGTACGAGCCTGTCGTAGGCGGCGACCATGAAATTGAGTAGGAGACTGATGGACTGCTCCACGCTGATCTGGTGAGTAGAAGGAAGGCGCTTGTTCAACTGATAGTAGATGGACGAGATGACGGTCTCCAGGCGGGACACGCTGATCTCCGTGCTGTGGTCCAGCGTGTTAAGGCCATTGTCTCGGAAAGCTTCGATCATATTCCAGATATCAACAAGATGAACTAAATCAAAGAATATAAACTGTCAGAAATTTTAAAGGACAGTGTCACCTCACAACTGGACATTTAAACTGATTGACTCATTCCACCTGTATTAAGTAATTGATGCTTTGAATCTTTGTAAATAGCGACCCCTGTGACCTCTATCAGCTGAGAGTACAATAGAAAAAGTATACCAAGAATTACTCTTAAGAACGTCCCCTTTCAAAACAAATTATTGTTACATTTACTTATTTGAAGCATGGGATGTTGTTACGTATATGCCGGATGTATATATGTAATGGCACACGTATGAAAGTCAAAGTACAACATTTAAGAGTTGCTTCTTGGACTGGTGAGATGGCTCAGTGGGTAAGAGCACCCGACTGCTCTTCCGAAGGTCCAAAGTTCAGATCCCAGCAACCACATGGTGGCTCCGTAATGAGATCTGACTCCCTCTTCTGGAGTGTCTGAAGACAGCTACAGTGTACTTACATGTAATAAATAAATAAATAAATAAATCTTTAAAAAAAAAAAAAAAAAAAAGAATTGTTTCTCTCCTTCCTTTTTTTTTTTTTTTTTTTTTTTTTTTTGGTTTTTCGAGACAGAGTTTCTCTCTATAGCCTTGGCTGTCCTGGAACTCACTATAGACCAGGCTGCCTCAAACTCAGAAATCTACCTGCCTCTGCCTCCCAAGTGCTGGGATTAAAGGTGTGCGCCACCATGCCCGGCTGCTTCTCTCCTTCCACCATGTGAGTTCTAGGAATTAAACTCACATCATGGATCAGAATGGGTGATGAGTGCCTCTAACCACTGAGCCAGCCCAATATTCAGCTTGTTTAGCAATCTGCCGCAACATCCTGAATCATCTTTATTTGTATATTAATCTGGCAATTTCAGCAACATTTTATGTCTCAAATTTTACTCTCTATAGCCCTAAGAAGTATAACTGTATTAAGTATAACTCTACCATGCTGTGCGGCCTAATCAATGCTCTGAACAATGTATCCAAAAGACAAGTTTGTTTAGATTTGCTTATTTAAGTTTATTCAAATCCATTTGTCTACATTTAAATTTGTTTTTATACAAATTGTTTTAAACTTTGTTTTGAGCAAATCAGATAGCTATCTCCCTGGATCTACCCTTCTCCTTACATAAATAAAAACCATGGGTAAAACACTTAAAAACAAGCAAACAAAAGGGCCTGTTTAGGACATTGGTGACTTGGGGCCAGGACTTCAGTCAGACCTCCACCCTTCAAAAGAAAGGATAATACCTTAGAAGAGCAGTTATTAAGAAGACATGACTTCGCCAGGCAGTGGTGGCGCACGCCTTTAATCCCAGCACTTGGGAGGCAGAGGCAGGCGGATTTCTGAGTTCAAGGACAGCCTGGTCTACAAAGTGAGTTCTAGGACAGCCAGGGCTACACAGAGAAACCCTGTCTTAAAAAAAAAAAAAAAAAAAAAAGAAGAAGAAGAAGAAGAAGAAGAAGAAGAAGCTAGCTGGGGCTACAAGAGACCTTGCCTCAGTTAACACAACACAAAACAAAACCAAGGGCTGGACACGATAGCTGCCCAGTGAGTAAGAACACTTACTGTGCAAACATTAGGGCCTGAGTCCAAACCCCAGCAGCCCATGTAGGAGGCCAGGTATGGGCAACCTTTCCACCTGGCCAGGTCCTGCACAGCTTGCATCAGGGTCTAGCCAGACAAAGACCGTTACAGAAAATCACAACCAACCAAACTGCAGAATTTGAGTGAATGATCGCGTATTGCCCAGCCACAACTGATACATCTACAACATAACTCCTACATCAAAGGCTCACCAAACAGCACAGAAGAGGGGGTGCAAGTCAGAGGACCAGGAAGTCCCCTGTGAAAATGTGCCTTCCACCTATGACAGGAAAGGTACACCATGAAGTCTCAACAACATGGCTGCCTAAACAAGACTGAACAAGGGCAATACCAAGAGACATGCCAGCATGGAAGAAAGCTAACTGGTGGAAGAGGTATTTCATGGGGGTGAACTTTGGCGTTTCAAAGTTACAGTTTTAACAGCTGTAAGCCATCACGCAGTAAGCATCAGCTACTGCTACAGTGCCATGCCTGCCAGTCGACTGCCATGTTCCCAGCCATGATAGACAGAGACTCACCTTCTAAAACTGTGAGCCTCCAATAACTGTTGCCTCTATAAACACAGCCACAGGAAAGTAACTAAAACAACCAACACCATCTGCCCACAGCTCACAGCACTGTACACATAGACCATACTCTCCCAAGAATAACTATGGGAAAATTATAAAAACATTCACACAGCTGCTCTAAGACAGTGCTTTTCAAGCTCCCTGGCCACAGCCCACACTCACCCACAGGGGTATTAATACCAGGCAATCATTCTTTCTGCATTTCTTTCTCTCCCTCCCTCTCTCTTGTACACACACATGCACACATACATCTAGATACAGAGAAGTACCTCCCTAGCTGCACCCTGGTTGCTTCCTTCTCTATTCTTCTTATGGCTCATCAAAGCAACTTCGAGAAGCGCTTGATGGGTCGCCATCCAAAATCTGAAAATTAATGCTTTGGGAAATGACAATGAGAAAATTGTGGGGGCTGGTGAGATGGCTCAGCGGGTAAGAGTGTCAACTGTTCTTCCAAAGGTCCTGAGTTCAAATACCAGCAACCACATGGTGGCTCACAACCATTCATAACAAAATCTGATGCCCTCTTCTGGAGTGTCTGAGGACAGCTACAGTGTATATAATAAATAAATAAATAAACAAATAAATAAATAAATATTTTTTTAAAAAAAGGAAAAAGAAAAAACTGTGACTGAAGCTGGGCAGTGGTTTATTTCCAGTACTCGGGAGGCAGAGGCAGGACGATCTCTGAGTTGGAGGCCAGCCTGGTCTACAGAGTGAGTCCCAGGACAGCCAGGGCTACACAGAAAAACCCTGCCTCAAAAAAACAAAACAAAACAAAAAAACAAAAACATGGCTGAAACCCAAGACAGCATAATAAGCTCTAAGAATTTAGGATTTATAAGTCTGTCCTTTCTATTTATCAAGACAGGGTCTCACTGTGCAGCCCTGGCTAGCATGGAACTCGAGATGTAAACCAGGCTGGCCCTGAATTCAAGGAGACATGCCTGCCTCTAAGGTATGCATCACCACACCCCAAACCAAACCTGACAGAAAATTTATTTTTTTTAATATTTATTTACTTATATATAGGTTTTTTTATCTGCATGTACATCTATCTACACACCAGAAGGCGACACAGGATCTGATGGTTGTGAACCGCCATTGTAGGTGCTGGGAATTAAACTCAGGACCTCTGCAAAAGCAACCAGTACTCTTAAACACTAAACCATTTCTCTACCCACCCCGCCCCCTTTTAAAAATGTATTTATGTATATGGGAAGAATTTTTTTAAGTCTTAACATCTGACAGAAGTTATCATATGTAAAGTGGATTGCTAGAGTCACTTGTTAATAATAAATGGTAAAACTCAGTCTTTTGGTTTTTTGTTTTTGTTTTTTTTGGGGTTTTTCGAAAGGCCCAGGCTGGCTTCGAACTCAGAAATTCACCTGCTTCTGCCTCCCAAGTGCTGGGATTAAAGGTGTGCACCAACACTGCCTGGAAAAATTCAGTCTCTTAAAACAGATTTTCCAGTTCTTAGGCTAATATGCTTTCCATTATGCAAACAGCCTCTCATTAATACATGTGCATGTGAGAAAAATATAACTCATCTTCACAGACAGTGACAATATGTATGTGTACATATATCTATACATATTTTTAATCCACATGATAACAGGTACTTATTAAAATGAGTCAATTTGTGTTACAGTAAACTTAGCCTAAATTTAATTAAAAAAAAAAAATCAATGTTCACTAAATCTGTATCAAAATATCAAGACCTTTCAGAAGCTAGTAACTATATTAATTTTGTACAAAAGATTTTCTCCCGATTAGATAACAATTATATTAGGTCATCTCAGAACCTGTCACTAATCACTAGTGCTAGTGAGTGGGGCAGGCTCAAATGCGCAGAGAGTAAAAGCAAACTCATGAACACCGAAAATCTGAGTTTGGTGTCAGAACCCACATAGTAGAACAAGAAAAATGACTCCTAAAAATTGTCTTCTGCCCTCCGTGAACTATGGCAAGGCATATACACATGCCCACACACACACCAGCACCCCAATGTGCGCATGTATATACACAATATAAATAAAAATAAAATAAGAAACCCACATTCTAGCAACATTACTTATAACATTATCAATTTATTAAACATTTTAAGGGACACAGGAATAAAGTGACAAAATTCGTAATATTTCAGTCAAACAGAACTGGGGCCAGAGAGACAGCTGAGTGGTTAAGAGCACTTACTGCTCTTCCACACGACCCAAGTTCAGATGCCAGCACTCATGTCAGGTGGCTCACACCACCTACGACCCCAGCTCCAAGAGATACTCCACCTCGGGCTTCTGGGGAATCTATACTTGTGTGCACATGCTCACATGCAGACATACCCTTATACACATAATTCTATAATAGAAATACGTTCTTTACAAAAAGACAGAATTTAACTAACCTTATGATATGCCTGGAAAATATTGAAATTATTTCATAATATCAGGAGCCCTATCTGCCCATTGAAGAGGTAAGAAATGACTTACGGTTGCATCGCTTCTGTACAAATCGTAACTTGCAAGCTGTTCTGTACGTTGATAGTCGTATGACATCAAAATTCTGAGCACCTGAGAAAGGGACAAAGTGAAAGGCTGAGCTGTGCTGAGTGTGCCATTGCTGCTTGCTGAAGTGTGGCTCCACTGTGATGTGCACAGAGAAGGAGAGGTGAAGAAACGCTGTGCACGCCCACTGCCCGCCAAGATGCTGCCAACAGTTTTGCCTTCTGCTAAGCAAGAGTACTCAGAGGGGGAGGACACACAATGCATCCGTCAGTAGGCTGCAGGGTCAGGAAAGGTCAGTAGAGAGACGAATGGAAGAGAGTCTGCAGTCAAGAAGGTAAACTACAAGCTGCAGTGTGAGGCAGGAGGACTGCTACAAGCTTGCGCCTAGCCTGCACTACACAGTGAGACCCATTTCAAAGAGGTGAGGAGACAGAGTCAAAAGAAGTCAATAAACTGCAGTTTCAGTCTGACTACAAAACAGGGCCTGTCTGTGGCCATGCCTCACATTTCTTTCCCGCACATGGCCTCATAGAGGGAACTGGACCAGCTAACGCTAAGGCCCCTTCTTACTCTGTGGCCACCTGCCCTTTTCTATAATTGGTCACATGGTATTTCTTTGCTTCTAGTATACTATACATCTCCCCACAAAAATGCCACTACCACCTCAAGTGCTGGGGACTGAATCCAGGGAATATGCCAGGCAAGTGCTCTGCCACAGAGCTACCCCCCCCCCCCCAGGCTGCTCTTTTATTATAGAGCTTGTCTCAATAAGTAGTACTCGCCTTGAGCTTGCTATGTACCCAGCCTGGCCTCAACCTTACAATCCCACCTTCCTGACAGCTGCAATTACAGGCATGGAGCACCATAGCTGGCTGCATCTTCCTATCAGGAAGTAAAAATTGCTGCGTGTGGTAGCACACATCTTTATCACAGCACCAGAGGCAAGCAGATCTCTGAGTTCAAGGCCAACCTGGTCTACATAGCTAAGTTCCAGGCCAGCCAAGACTGTATAATGACACCCTGTCTCAACTTCGTAAAAAAAAGATAAATATTTTTTTAAAAAGTACAAAGTAGCCGGGCAGTGGTGGCGCATACCTTTAATCCCAGTATTTGGGAAGCAGAGGCAGGAAGATCTCTTAGTTCGGGGCCAGGCTCAGAACTAAGAGTGAGTTCCAGGACTGCCAGGGCTATACCGAGAAACCCTGTCTCGAAAAGAAAGAAGGAAGGAAGGAAGGAAGGAAGGAAGGAAGGAAGGAAGGAAGGAAAGAGAGAGAGAGAGAGAGAGAGAAAGCAAGCTAGCTCAAATGGCCACACAGGGAGAATGATAATTTATCCAAAGTCTTTCTATCAGAGTGAGTGTGTGTGTTCTTTGCAGGACTTGAGTTATTCCCAGGTCAATCCCATCCCCTACCCCAAGGTTATTTATGTGCAGCACTGCAAGAATCACTGTGTTTGTATGTTTTCCCCTTTTGTCTGACTCACCTGATCAAGAAAGCATCATGTCTGGGGTTATAGCTAGTAAAAAAAAAAGGAGCAGAGTTCCTACCTAGCATGAAAAAAAAAAAAAAAAAAAAGACAGGATGTAGTGGCAAACGCCTTTAATCCCAGGACTGGGGAGGCAGAGACAGGTGGATCTCTAAGTTGAAGGCCAGCCTGGGCTACACAAAGAAACCCTGTCTTGGAGTGGGAGGGGAGCAAGTAGAAGAAGCCATCCTTGGAAAGGTGAACTGAACAACCCCCAGGCACAGCACGCGGCACGCCAGTACAGCCTGCTGGAAGCAGCGTGCAAGTGCTGCTCTAGATCTTTTCTTGCGTTGTTTCAGCTTTTCTGGTTTTGATTTGCCTCAAAATTACTATCCTCCTAATTCTGCCCCCAAACGCTGGGATTATAGGCATCCCACGTAAGATGGGGTAGGGGTCTCACTACGTAGCCCTCCTGTCCACCTCTAAGCACTAGCATGACAGGCACACACCCACCTGTGCAGTAGGACTCATAAAATGTCTTTAAAAGGCTTACAAAGGCTAATTCAGACCAATACTATACAGGAATCCAAGAGCCAGCAAGTGTGAAGTGGTCTGCACCACATGTCAAAGAAAACAAAATACTGGGAACCAAGTCCTCCTGGCCAGGCTTTGGGTGTTTTGTTTTGTTTTTAATACCATGATATAATTTTAACAGAAGATTTTTTTAATCTTTTTTTTAAAAGATTTATTTATTTATTATATGTAAGTACACTGTAGCTGTCTTCAGACACTCCAGAGGAGGGAGTCAGATCTCGTTATGGATGGTTGTGAGCTACCATGTGGTTGCTGGGATTTGAACTCAGCACCTTTGAAAGAGGAGAGGAGAGGAGAGGAGAGGAGAGGAGAGGAGAGCAGAGCCAAGCCTCAACTCAAGTCAACTCAAGTAAAGCACATGTTGTGCTGTTGTCTTCCAATTCCATTCTTGTGCAACTCCCATTCCTCCCTCTCTCAGGCTTCCAACACACAATTTCTAACTGATAGAACTATTACTTAGCCAGGCAGTGGTGACACACACCTTTAATTCCAGGACTTGGAAGGCAGAGACAGACATCTCTAAGTTCTAGGTCAACCTGGTCTATAAAGTGAATTGTCAGACAGCCAGGACACAGAGAAACTGTCTCAAAAAAACAAACAAAAACTTAAAAAATTACTTGATAAAAATAACAACAAAGCCCACAGTATTCCACGTGTGTGAGCCGGGACACTCACGCATTTCTATGAAGAGCTGCCTCTTCTCCGCCATGGTCTTCCGCTTGTTCCCGCCTTCCTCAATCATCCTAGAGATGAAGACAGACACAATGAGTCAAAGCATGGGGTGATGACTCAACCAAGTGTTCAGCTGTAAGAGGAGACCACAGTGGCCATGCACATTCTACAGGAACATCAGGGAAAATAAAGTAGGACCCTCCCACCAAGAAACGTGAGCCAGTCTCCCATTATCTGGTAGCTTCCAAGAGATACTGAACAGTCAGTATATTAAAGGAGCTGGTATGCTTACTTCCTGAGTTGAAAATGCAGGACTATTTTTCTAAGGGTAAGAACTCATACTTGCTCTGGGGCTACTCTAGACCTCACAACATAGCCCACACCAGCCTTGAATTTGCAGCTACTCTCCTGGTCCAGCCTTAGGAGTGCTGGAAATACAGGCATGCACCATCGTGCCTAGCTAAGGATGGCTTTTTTCCAACTTAATTATTTCTTTTCTTTCTTTCCTTCTTCTTTCTTTCTCTTTCTCTCTTTCTCTCTGTCTTTCTTTCTTTTTACAGAACATTGAATACATTGACACAGTTTCCTCTACCACCCCTGTTTTGCAAATATTAATATATTACTAAAATTGATTTCAGATACAACAGAAAAAAACATAATAAAGAACATGAGAATTTTCCATTTACACACAAAAAAAGACATAAAATTTTCTGTTTTAGGCTAGACTTTATTAAACAAAAAGATACTTGTCCCCAAGATAAAGAGCTCTGCAAAGGGATTTTCCTGTCACATAGTAATAGCAGCAAATGCTGATGCTTAGGCTATGCCAGGTATTAAAACTCCTTACACTTGTGGAACCAAGTGTCAAGTCCCAGGTACCTCAGAGGCTGAGAAAGGAGAATTTTTGAACCTACTAGTTCAAAGCCAACCTGGAGAACACAGCAAGAATTTGTCATTTGCATTCCTCTCGTATCTATTCAGTCCCCACACAAAAAGCCTATGTGCCTGCTTTATGATCACCATTGCTCCTGCTTCACAGATTAGGCAACAGAGGCGGAGAAAACTAACTTGCTAAAGGACACATAGCTCAACATCAGTGCCATCGAAACCTCCTGAACACGCTTTTCATATAACTGTTATTTACAGATGTCTGAATCCTTAATGTCTAAAGCAAGAACACAGTCCATTGTACAGACCGATTTGTGCCAAATTCTGTTGAACAGAAGCCAGACAATTACCATGAGTAGATTAAACTGTTGTAAATAAAGCACTCTCAACTATGACTAAACTGTTATCCACTAAACAAGTACAAACCATTCTCAAATATCTTATGACTATAAGCTAAACAACAACTATATAAACTGTACATTCACTAGAGCAAGATGCCTGCCTGGTTATAACAAGTTCAGTTATAACCCAAAGAAAATTTAAAATGTAAATATAGTCCTTACATTCCACATTTAAGAATTTTATCAAGAATGACCCCATCCCAAGTCATGGAAATATTGGAGAAGCTTCAACACACATAGTTACCACAAGTCAAAGGAATTTTGAACAAAAAGTAGCCAAAAAATAAAAATAAATAAAAAATAAAATTTAAAAAGCCTCCAGAAAAACTATCTAATAAAATCTAGGACTTAACGAAAAGATAGTTGGGTCCCTACTGGATTACAAAGGGAAGAGGCCACTCCAAAGCCTGCTGCTCCCTTACCCCAGACTTGATCTCTCACCAAGTCAATGGTTGATACAGATCAGAACAGAATAACCACAATGACCTTTGTGTTCTATCTCACAGGCTATAACCTCTACTTCAGTATTCCTTTACATCACGTTTCTCAAAGCAGAGAAAGCAAATTCCTAAAGATTGCTGAATTCTTAGTGGTAATTTTCTAAAATTTTATTTTCATTTTCAGATTCATCTTAAGAAACAACATACATCCTGGGTCATCTAGATAGCCACCACCCTACAAATACTGCCAGGCAATTTCAGCGCCCACAACTGCATGTAAAATGATTAGTGGCTGGTGAATGACAGGAAGTACAGTTTCTTGGGCACATCTGACCTGTCATCTGCTTTTTGCAAATAGAGTTTTGAAACACAGCCATGTTCAGTTCTGTTTCCTTTTTCTTCTTAGGAGAGGGTTGAGGGCTAGACATGGTCTCATGTAGTCCAAGCTAGCCTCAAACTTACTAAACAACTGAGGAAGACCTTGAACTCCTAATCCTCTGCCTAAGAGGCAGGATTATAGGCCTGGCTTCATTCCTGTATTATCATTTATGGCAGAATTTCTACACTCACAAAACAATGGCAGAGTGTGGTGTACGCCACAGAGAACTTCTGGCCTGAAAAGTCTGAAGTAAAATTTACTATCCGGCCCTTTAAGAAAAAGTTTGCCCATCTTGTTACAGCTCTCACTAACACTTGATTACTACATGTCTGACTGCAATTAGGCTAGTACATCTCCTTTGTCAAAATAAAAACAATCACACAATATGCCTATTTTTCAATTCTTTACTGAAGGTCCATCCTTGGAGAGATGCTTCAATCACTCTGAAATGTCTGTACAGGTTCATGCATGTCAACACTTGGTCCCCAGCTGATGGCACTGACACTGTAGCCTAGTTAGTCAGTCAATGTGGTTGTTGGGAGCCAGTCTTCAGGTGTTCTGAGTCCACTCTGCTTCCCAGTTGCAAATAAATTGCAACCACCTGCCTCAGCTCCAGTAGTCACTATAGACTGGATCCTCAAATTGTGAACCAAAAGAAACGCTTTCGTCCATTGCTTTGTACATTTGTCTCAAGGCAAGTATTTGTACATCCAGCTTTTATTTGTTTTTGTTTGTTTTCAGATAAAAGAAAAGAAAAGAATACCCAAGGGGAAATGAAGAGATGTGAATGGAGAAGAAAAGATAAAAACCTACTACAAAACTGCTTCGATAATTTGCAGCCTACCATAGAAGTAAACAGTATATACTTCAGAGGTTTTAAAAAGAACAAGACAGGAACTGAAGATATCGCTAAATGGGTAGCCTGCTTGCTTCAGAAACAGAAGGACCTAAGTTCAGACCCCCAGCACCCATATTTTAAAAAAACAGATGTGGTGGTGCGCACCTGCAATCTCTAATGCTCATGAGAGGTGAGGGGAGGGGGAGATAAGCTGATCTCAGTAGCTCAAGAGCCTGCCAGCCTAGCCAATCAGTGAGTGACCCTGTCTCAAAAAATAATGTAGACTGCAATAAAGTAAGACACCCAACATCAATTTCTTGTGGAGACATGAAAGAAACCCCCCCCTCAACACATGCACATGCAAGGCAACACACACACACCCTGGAAACAACGATGTAGTAGATGCTGTCCTGGTTGGCCATCCTTCCCCAGGTGGCTTACTTTCCTACTGCTGGAAGCTCGCTGTGTTGTCACAGCTGCATTTTTTCCCTGAAGAATTCCCCTCAGCTGGCTCAACACTCTCTAGGCAAGAAGCCTGCAAAGTTTCTCCCATAAGACAACAGACAGCTGCAGTAGATGACTGACTGATAAGTCCTAAATACCCTGCCCAAGGAAGGTCTGGATCCTGGGATTTGGGGTGAGTGTATAAACACCTTAGTCAGTGAGCACAACTACTAAACCAAGCTAATGCATGTGAAACCATGAGAGAGAGACACGCGTGAAGTAAGCCTGAGCAGGTGGACTAGAGAGACCACCCAACAAGGGCTTAACACTGCTCTCTTGTAGCCCCAGGCCTGCACTCCAAACCTCAGCCTCCCCAGCTGAACCTTGTAGCACATGCTAAAAAAATAACTACCCAGAAAGGCCCTCTAGTTAGCTTGCTTGTAGAGAAGAAAGGTGAGCTAAACCAGAGTGGAAGAATTCCCAGCTACTTTTCCTCTTCTTCTTCTTCTCCTCTTCCTCCTCTCCTCCCCCTTCCCTCGCCTCCCCTCCCCCTCCTCCTCCTTCATTCTCTCCTACCCCGGCTCATAGGCAGTCTCATACTGAAGGCAACAGAAGCAGGAAAAGCAGCTGTGTGGAAAAGTACAGGAGGTAAAACTGACGGGAAAAGTTAATGAAAGTAACCGCTTGAGAGGGAAGAAACACAACTGTTCTTGTTCACCTTGACATGTGGAAGGCCCAAGAGAATTCTCCAAATCTGCCAACTAATATACTACAGCAAGGTTAGTGATCAATACACAAAAATCAATATACAAAAGCCTATCCATTTCCTGTGTAGTACCAACACACTGAAATCTGAAATAACATAATGCCACTTTAAAAAATAAAATATAGGGAGTGGAGAGATGTCTCAGGGTCAAGAGCATGTGTGACTCTTGCAGAGGACCTAGGTTTGATGCTCAGTGCCCACACAGTGGCTCACAACAATCAAAATTCCAATTCCAGAGGATCTGATGCTCCCTTCTGAACCCCCCTATGGGCAACAACTACATATGTGGTGCACATACATACAAGCAAAACACTCACATATAAAATAAAAAGTGAATAAATCTAATAAAATTATTTAAAAATATCACATGTTATCATCCCTCCAAAATGTGAATATTTTGTGAAAATATAGCAAAGCATATAGAACCAATATGAAAAAAACCTATAAAACTGGTGGAAAAAAAATCAACATAAAACTAAATAAATTACTGAGATTCCATGCTCATAAATAAGAAGACTAAACACTGTCAAGATGCCAGTTCCTTTAAACTCAGTCTATAGACTCAGTGAGATCTCAACCAAACTCTGAGCAAGTTACTTTATAAACACCAACAAACCCATCCCAATGTCTACACAAAAAACTAAGAATAGCCAAGATGATATTTGTAAAAAAATAAAAATAAAAACTGAGGCCAGACACTGCCAGCTTCAAGACTCACACTGTCAAAAGGCAATCCAATGAGAAAAGTGGTCCTCTCAACAGGGGTTACTGTAAGAATTGAATTTCAGCCAGGCGTGGTGGCGCACGCCTTTAATCCCAGCACTCGGGAGGCAGAGGCAGGCGGATTTCTGAGTTCGAGGCCAGCCTGATCTACAGAGTGAGGTCCAGGACAGCCAGGGCTACACAGAGAAACCCTGTCTCGAAAAAAAAAAAAAAAAAAAAAAAGAATTGAATTTCAAACACAAAAACATTCTAAACACAGCAGACTTTATACTTATGACAAAAATTAACTCAAAAGTGCCCTAAATTAAAAACATAAAACTATGTAAGTCCTAGAAATCACAGGAGAGAACAGAGAGCCTGAGATTATGATGAAGATTCTCTTTTGTTCTCCCAGACAGGATCTCACACTGTAGACTGGTTTGGAACTCAACTAGGTAGTCCAGTCCTGGCCTCTAACTGTGGTAATCCTCCTGCCTCAACCTCCCAAGTGCTGAGATTACAGGTGTGGGCCAAAATACCCAGTTGACAATGATATTCTCTCTCTCTCCCTCCCTCCCTCCCTCCCTCTCTCTGAGTATGTGTGTGTGTGTGTGTGTGTGTGTGTGTGTGTGTGGTGTGTATGTGTACAGTATACATGTGTATGGAGTAACTCTGCACACATACTTGTACAGAGGCTAGCAGACATCAATCAGGTGTCCAGCTCTATCACTCTCAATATTAACCTTTTGAGACAAGGTCTCTTACTGAAGCTGGAGTTAGGCCAGCAGGCAGCAAAGCTCAGAAACCATCATCTCTTTTTCCTCCCACTCTCCCACCCTCGATGCTAGGGTTACAAGGGCACAAATGGCTGGCCAAACTTGGCTTTTTCTAAGATCCCAACTGGAGTTGTCACATTGCACAGAAAGCACTGGTACTGGAGAGATGAGCCATCTCTTTAGTCCTGATGAGGGCTTTTTAGATCTAACAGCACAGGCTGAGCCAAAGAACGAACTGTTAAACTGAACTTCAAAGCAAAAAGTTAGAGCTAGCCGGGCGTGGTGGCGCACGCCTTTAATCCCAGCACTTGGGAGGCAGAGGCAGGCGGATTTCTGAGTTCGAGGCCAGCCTGGTCTACAGAGTGAGTTCCAGGACAGCCAGGGCTATACAGAGAGACCCTGTCTCAAAAAAAAAAAAAAAAAAAGTTAGAGCTAGAGGTCATGGTGATGGTGTACCCACTGAGCACCGAGGAGGCAGAGACAGGTAGATCTCTATGAGTTTGAGGGCAACCTGGTCTACATAGTGAGTCCCAGGCCACAAGAGACTCTGTCTCAAGAAACAAAACTAAAATAGCAACAACAAAAGGGCCTCTGGGCTCCACAGGTATGTTTACATGCACTGGCTGGCACACTCACACAAGCACACAGAGAGAGTCAAAGCAAGATACCATGGCGAGCCTATGAAAACAGCCAAAGTGAAGAACAGAACAGACCATGCAGTAGTAAGAATGTGACGCAACAGGTCTGGCCACTTCAGGCAACTAGCCAGGTTCTTACACAACAAGATGTGCTGTTATCATACAATCCTTGGTATTTAGGCAGAGATGGTAAAAAACGTACATCTACCGAAAAAAAAAAAAAAATGCACCCAGATGTTCATAGCAGCTTTAGTCATGATTGCCAAATCCTGAAAACAACCACAGTGTCCTTCAGTGGGTGAAGAGATAAAACTATTCAGTTCTACAAAGGAATAAACTGTGAAGCCATTAAAACATTGAAGAAACTTGGACTGGAGTGGTTAAGAGCACTGACTGCTCTTCCAAAGGTCCTGAGTTCAAATCCCAGCAACCACATGGTGGCTTACAACCATCCTTAATGAGATCTGACGCCCTCTTCTGGTGTGTCTGAAAACAGCTACAGTGAGCTAAGGGAAAGGAGCCAATCGGGAGCCAGGAGTGGTGCTGAGAACTAGCACAGAGCACATTGTGCCAGCCTGGGCTAAATAAAACCAGTCTAAAAAGGACAAACAGCACCATTTTAACTAGGCAACACGGGGGCTGGTGAGATGGCTCAGTGGGTAAGAGCACCCGACTGCTTTTCCAAAGGTCCGGAGTTCAAATCCCAGCAACCACATGGTGGCTCACAACCATCTGTAATGAAATCTGACTCCCTCTTCTGGAGTGTCTGAAGACAGCAACAGTGTACTTACATATAATAATAAATAAATAAAATCTTAAAAAAAATAAGTAAAAAAAAAAAAACCATTTACTTAACTAGGCAACACCCATGAAAATGCAAACTTCAGAGACAGGTAAGACTGGTGACTCTAGAAGGTGGGCAATGAATCCAACGGACACAGAGCAATGTTTGTGCCATGAAACTATCCCGTCTGATAGCAGCTGGTACGTGCTATTGTGCCATTGATTACAGCAACAATTTGGGAGTGAACAGTGTGTCAGTACAGGCTTACTGATTCTAATGAACATTGCACATGCAGGGCAATGCTGGTGATCAGGAGGCTGTGTGTGTGTCAGGGCAGAAAGCACACAGGTAACCTACAGACTTGAGAAACTGTAAAGAGCTCTGACCCTCTTGTTGCAAAAGATGACAGCCCTTCCTGCTGAAACAGGCAAAGGCTTGTGCTGGGACATATCCTGAAAGATGCTTATCTTCCAAGACCTAACCCTGCCTCTGGAGTAAGAGCAAGAGGCCAAGGCTGGAGTTAAAAGTTAAGAGAACGGGGCCTGGCGGTAGTGGCGCATGCTTTTAGTCCTAGCACTTGGGAGGCAGAGGCAGGCGGATTTCTGAGTTCGAGGCCAGCCTGGTCTACAAAGTGAGTTCCAGGACAGCCAGGGCTATACAGAGAAACCCTGTCACGAAAAACCAAAGAGAGAGAGAGAGAGAGAGAGAGAGAGAGTGAGTGTTAAGAGAAGGGGCTGGGGCCAGAGTGAGTGGGCCCGGAGCCAGTGTGGCCAGAGAGAACAGCCATCCATAATGAGACACTCTTCTGGAGTGTCTGAAGACAGCTACAGTGTACTTACATACAACATATAAATAAATCTTGAAAGAGAGAGAGAACTGGCTGTTCTTCCAGAGGACCAGGATTTAATTCCCAGCACCCACAAGGTAGCTTACCACTGTAACTCCAGTTCTAGGGGATCCAACACTCTCACACACACATACATGCAGTCAAAACACAATGCAATAAATAAATCATTAAACACAAAACATAATAAAAATAAATAAATTTTTAAAAGATGAGACCCGTCTTGTCATAGAGGGTCAGAGCTGTTTACAGTTTCCCAAGTCTATAGATTTCCTGTGTACAGAAGGGCCACGGGGGCCTCACCCACTCTGGGATACCTGTCTCACACTGTCTCCTAGGGGCCGTCAGTGAGGACAAGCTACAGCTACTCGGCCCCTTATTTATCTCACTCCTTTCTGTCCAAGTTTTTCCTGGGGTCACCTCCTAAATAAAATGCTGGCATTCACATCCTTGCCTAGAATCAGCTCCTACAGAAATTCAGTACCTGTTTATTCAACCAAGCTTATGACTCAGGTCACCTCTAGTCCAAACTTACGAGGCAGATAAACCCAGTGTGTCAGTTACGTCCCGGGCCAGTGCTTTATGGGTACTAATATCTGCATCTCTGTACTTAGGCTTTCAACAGCTCGACAGTCAACAAGGACCTACCACCACCACAGCTGACCCTACAGCCCTGCCACTGAGACAGGACTTTGAACATCAATGAACCTCTCTACTCCCTTCCACTGAACTCCTGGAATTCTGCCTTTTCTTAGCAACATCACCTAAAGATACCCAATATCTCTCTATCCTCCTCATCACAAGCTGACTCTAACTTCAAGCCCTGTCATTTCCTTCCTCCCAATCACTCTCATATCCAACCCCACCCCCACCCTTTTCCCATTTCTACAGACAAAACCTTTATCTAGATAAATGAACAAAACCGATTCTACGGCCTCCTGATCTCAGGACTCCCCACCCTCTCTTTCCTGTAGTTCATCCTGCAGACACACCAAGCATGCCCATTGGCTACATCCACATAAACCTGTCTGCTGGTTAGGGCATCCAGTCACCCTTCAGGCAGGGGCTTCTTTCCACTCAAATTGAAGACATAACAACACAGGCACAGCCTACAAAGTGTAAAAGATGAGGTGTGAGACACAAGCAAAGTATCTTAAATCTTAAAGCTGAAACTCTGAGTTTCTAGATGAGTCTGTTTAATATTCTTGGCCCAAAGCCAAACTGAGGAAACAAGTTTTTACACAGAACACCAGAACAACAACTCATAAGATAAAAAATTTTCTAAGTTGAATTTTATCAAAACTAACTACTCTGCAAAATTATAAAAAGGTGAAAACAAGCAGAATAAAATAAAAATATTTTAAGGCCAGCCAGATGGCTCAGCGAGTAAAGCTCTGGTGAGCTCAGACTGAGCCCTAGAACTGAGAGAGAAATAAGAGCGAACTGGCCAGGGGTTTCCCTCTGGCATCATGCAACCAGGGCACAGGCGGCCATATCACCAACTAGGGCACAGGTCACCCTCGCACACACCTGTGAATACTTTCTCAACACACACACAAAGTTTAGAAATAAAGCTTAAAATGCAACAACAACAAAACCCAAAGCAAAACAAACAAAAAAACAATCCAATTAAAAAATCATCAGTGGGCCAGCAGACCAGTTCAGTGGGTAAAGGTGCGTGTGCATCACCAAACCTGACAACCTGAGCTGGAGCCCCGGAACCCACATGTTGGAAGAAAAAAGGCCACTCCTGCAGGCTGCCCTTTGACCTCCACCCACACACATAACCACAATAAATAAATGTTTTTAAACGGCCAAAGAAGTTAGAGTAAGTAATAATGTGAAAATATGTCCGGTAACTTCAAAATCAGAAGTTAAAACAAAAAAGAGATGCTATGATGTGTCTATTAAAAGGGCTAAAGTTGAAAAAACTGACAATAGCAAATGTTAACAAGAATGGCGAGCAAAAGAAACTCCTATTACTGGACACTATACTTCTGGCTGCAGCAGAAGGCATCAGGCAGTTTCTTACCATATGACCCAGAAGTCACACTGCATTATTGACCCAATGTGAATTCAGATTTAATGTCACACAAAACCTCCATCCAAATGGTTTTGTTTCGTTTTAGATAAAGTCTTGATATGTAGCTCAGGCTAGCCTCAAATTCACTGTTTACTATGAGGTCAAGGCTGGCCTTGAATGCCCGATCTTCCTGACTGGACTTCCCAAGTGCTGGGATTACCAGCATGTGCCACTATCCCTGACTAGTTTTATTCTTTTTTTTTTTTAAATACAAAATCATAGATACCCACTCTGCCCTCCTGATGCTAGGGGCGCTGGGATTAAAGATGTGCTCCACCACAACCAGCCCCAACCGGCTTTATTTTTTATTGTAAACACTGGAAGAACAAAGATGCCCTTCAACAGGTGCCTGTGTAAATCAACTATAGTTCTTCCTAAAGTGCAATGCTGTTCACCAGTAAAAAGAATGGAGCACTTATGGGGCGGGGGGAATAGGTATAATAGCACACACCCATAATGCCAGCACTGGGAGGTAGAGGCAGGAGGATCTGGAGTTCAAGGCCAAGTTCATCTACACAGAGTTTGAGACCAGCTCGGTTTACCAGAGACTCTGCCCCTTGTTCCCCCACCAAAAATGCTTTTCAGTTTAGTGTGCCTTCAATTCTGCATGCTTAGTTATAAAATATCACAAACATCCGGGCACAGTGGTACATGTTTTATCCCAGCACTTGTGAGGGAGGGGTTGAATGCACAGTAAGGCTGGTCAACAGAAGAGTCAGGGTTACACAGAGAAACTGTGCCCCGAAAAGACAGACAGACAGATGATAGGTAGGTAGGTAGGTAGGTAGGTAGGTAGATAGATAGATAGATAGATAGATAGATAGATAGATAGATAGACTGACTAGAAGGATAGCTCAGTGATTTAGAAACCTGTTACTTTTGCAGAGAACCCGGCTCAATACCCAGCCCTCACATGGAGGTTCAGAACTATCTTAAACTCCAGTTTGTAGAAATCCAACCTCTCTTCTAACCTCTGCAGACAGCAGGCACACATGTGCTGCACATACACACAAACACACATACAAGCCAAATACCAACACATGCCAAGCATAGCACCACTTGCCTTTAATCTCAGCACTCCCAAGGCAAAGGCAAGAAGATCTCTGTTTGTTAAAGGCCAACCTGATCTACATAACAATTACCAGTTGAACCCAGGCTACACTGTGAAACCCTACCTCAAAAACAAAAACCAAACAAATTTGGACACATAAAATTTTCTAAATCTTTTACAACTAAATTATAGACTGACTACCAAAATGAATAAAATTTATGTTCTCAAGTGATTAAACCTGTATATTTTATACAACAGAAAAAGACTAAGAAATGGCTATTAAACTAAAAGCTTCAAATTAAAAGTAGAAATAAGCCAGGCATGGTGGCGCACGCCTTTAATCCCAGCACTCGGGAGGCAGAGCCAGGCAGATTTCTGAGTTGGAGGCCAGTCTGGTCTACAAAGTGAGTTCCAGGACAGCCAGGGCTACACAGAGAAACCCTGTCTCAAAAAACCAAACCAAAACAAACAAACAAACAAAAAAAGTAGAAATAAAATACAGAAAATAAAATATGGTGTAAAGTATTACTAAAAATCAGGCATTAGTCTAAAGTCAAAGGCTATTTATTACATTAAAGAAAATACACCAATACTTTTTTTATATGATTGGTAGGTTTTCTGTTTTTGTTTTTGAGATAGAATTCTCATTCTGTAGCACATGTGGAACTCTAGATGTACCGCAAGCCGGTCTCAAACTCAAGGCAATCTTCCCAGTTTAGTCTCTCAAGCACTAGTATTACAGGTATGGAACACCATGCCCAGCTTTTGGAGCTGCGGTACTTAAAGCAACATATTCATGGAAAACAGAAGTAGCAAGAGAGCACACTGAAAGTTCATATGGAAGTCAGGAGGTGGTGACTCGTGCCTTTAATTCCAGGGAGGCAGAGGCAGGTGGAGCTCTGTGAGTTTGAGGCTAGCCGTCTAGGACATCCAGAGATACACAGAAAACCCCGACTCAAAAAAGTAAAATAAAATGCATAAACAATACTGTTAGTCTATGATATTATTACATTACCATAATATCACCTTAAGGCATGATATACTCAGCATAACCATTATACAGGCATGTTTAGCTGCTTTTGGCTGATTCTACATGAATCTGATCAGATCACTGTTTTTATACTTTGCAGTTGACTGACACGCTCACCCGGGGAACAGAAGCAGTGTCCGCTCTGTTTCTCCTTGTTCTGCAAGTATGCTTGCATTGTGGCTTCACTAAAAATCCACTCTGCAATTTCTCTGCAGGAATTCTGTTAAGCCAGTCATCTATTTAGCAAGGTTCATTTCCTTCAAATCTGACAGCCCACTGAGCCTGACAAAGGTGAGCTTCAGTATAGCTACACAGTATAAGCAGACAAAAAAGGAGAATCACCTACGTAGACTGAGGTGTTGCCACCATCAGCTCCCATCCCCTACCTAACACATGCCAGCAAGTCCTGTCATCAGATACACAGATGAAGTGTCAACGGTTGGGTTACTTATTAATAAAACATAACTGTCTAATCTGCTCCTTACCCTGTCTACAGCACCTTTTCCCATGCCTGTCACCTCCCAACTTTTGAAGAAGTGACAGATCTTAAAACAGCCTGGTGTGGCTTTGCCTGGAATCCCAGCTCTCAGGAGGCTGAAACAAAAGGATGCTGAGTTCAAGGTCAGCTTGGCAATACAGCAAGACCCTCCCCATCTCAAAAGATAAAACAAACAAACAAAAAAACCAAAAAAACCTAGAAGAAATCAGGCCTGTGCAAAACAGGCCTTAGGAGCAAGTCAGGACTGTGGGTGTTATAACTAGCTGGGGAGATTAAGACCTAAGATTATGAAGCAGTTACTTTAGGTAGTCAATGATGTGGCTGTAAGCCTTCCCTCTCCACCTTTGCAAAGCAAGCAGGAATAAATGAAAAAGTAAGGAAATTCCCAAAACAGTGATGCCCTCGATGAGATGTGGGGGAGAGGACAACAAGAATCCTCCTGTCTGTCCTGTCCTGGGAAAGCACTGTGCTACAGAGCTGGACATGGTCTGCAAGCAGAGGCAGAGTAACTACCACAGCACGCAGACTAGAGCAGAGCGAGAGACAGAGCATCTGAGCACTCGCAGTAAGTGTGAAAAGAGCCATCAGTCACATCAAAGCATTCAGGTATGGGCTAGGAAGCTGGCTCAGCACTTGCCTTGCGGACACCAAGATCTGAATTCACGAACCATGTTTTTTAAAAATGCTTGGGGCTGGATGGAGAAAGTGCAGTAGGGTAAAGCAGTGGTCATACAGTGTGAGAATTGGGATTTGGATATTTGAAATGGCCCTTACAGGTTAGCTAAATCAGCAAACTCTGGATTCAGGTGAGAGACCTGCTTGCAGTAAGGCAGAGAAGAACTCAAGGAAGACACCACACATCGGTCTCTGGCTTCCACATATAAACATACACACCACACATACATAAGCAAAGAGATAAGTAAATTAATAACCCAGGCTTGGTGACAAACTGTTATACTCTCAGCCCTGAGAAGGCAGAGACAGGTAGTTCTTCAGTGCTCTCAAGCCAGGCAGACCAGCCAAATCTGCCAACCTGAAGCCAGTAAGAGAAGCTAGCTCAGAAACCAAGGTGTGTGGTGCCCCAGGAACAACATCCCAGGTTGTCCTCTCGCCTCCACATGCACTAGCACACACAAGCAGAGACACAGGCACACAAAGCACTCTGGAAAGCCATGTGCAAATACACAGTCTCCTGAAAAATCAATCAGACTTCCGTGACTAATACAGTCAATTACACCTTTAATTAAAAACAAAAACAAACCTAACTCCCTTGCTCATTTCAGGAAAATCCTCAAATACCCTTCCTCCAATTCTTATTCTTTTTTTTTTAAAGATTTATTATTTTATGTAAATACACTGTAGCTGTCTTCAGACACACCAGAAGGCATCAGATGTCATTATGGATGGTTGTAAGCTACCATGTGGTTGCTGTGATTTGAACTCACGGCCTTCAGAAGAGCAGTCAGTGCTCTTAACCACTGAGCCATCTCTCCAGCCCTCCAATTCTTATTCTTTTCTCTTTCAGATTAAAAGAAGTGCCAGAGAAAATAAACTTTTTTTTTTTTTGTCTTTTGAGGGTTTTTCCGTGTAGCTCTGGCTGTCCTGGAACTCACTTTGTAGACCAGGCTGGCCTCGAACACAGAAATTCACCTGCCTCTGCCTCCCTAGTACTGGGATTAAAGGCTTGTGCCACCACTGCCCTAGATATCTTCTTGTAACAAATCTAAAAGCATTCTCTGGGTTCCATTAAAAACCATTCAGAGCCAGGCAGTGGTGGCACTGTGAAGTAATGAACTCGCTTCTGCCTCCCAGGGGCTGAGATGGAAAGACATGCGCCGCCACACCCACAATATGTACCATTTTATAAACACCCAGCTCAACATGCAAAATCTACCCATCTCATCCTATGTAAACTACACATCAAGACAGCACAGTAGTGCACACCTGTAATTCCAGGGCACATAGATAGGAGGATAGACAAGTTCAAAGTTAGTCAGAATGACACAGAGAGACCCTATCAAAAAAAAAAAAAAAAGGAAAAAGACAAAAGACGAAAGAAAAGGTTTGTTTTAATCAGGTATGGTGGTTCACAGAAGGGACTAATAGAAGGATAGCCATAAGTTCAAAGCCAGCTTACAACCTGGGCTACAGTATATCGAGTACCAAGCCAGCTGGAGCTATTCAGCAAGAGCCTATTTAAAAAAAAAAAAACCGGGGACAGAGGGTTTATTTTCAAATAAATGTAAATTAAATATCTAAATAAAATGTTAGAAGTGCCTGAAACAAGGCACCCTAAAACAAAACCTAATCGAAACTTAATGATTATACTCTGAAGTACAGAGTAATTAAAATAAAATAAATGAAGGCTTATTATACATGCAATGACAAGTCTGGATTAATATTGCTCTCATTTTTTATATGAGGAGTCAGTTATGTTAACATCCAAGACATGAAATAAATGATAAACGGAAATCCTCTGCACGCTAATACTTTAAGTAGAAATTCTGTCTCCTGGGCAAAATTCAGTGAACATAAAGACTCTGCCAGCACCACCTTGACTGCACAACCCCTTCAGAGGTAGCTCCACTTAAGTCTGCTAAAAATCCTCAGAGAACACATAAAAGGTCAAGTTTTACTTTGGCAAGCAAAGTAATCCAACAGGCACTGCAAGCGAGGGAAAGGAAGCAGCAGCCTGGGACTGGAGAGTCCAGGCAAGGTGGAGGACAGAAGTCCAGCCCTTACAGAACTAAAGAGACAGAAAGAAGCATTCTCTCCCTTCAGAACCAAGATCCGAGAGGCAGGACAGAAATTATAAAGTGTTCTCTAAGCAAAAGCACCCTCCCATCCTCCTCAAACGACCAGAAAAAAGCCAAAGAGAGAAAAGACCAGAGCACCACCCAGAGATTAAGCTCCTGGTGCACAACATGCAAGAACCACGTGGATGAAGAAGAGTGGCCACAGGCCACCGGAGTCTGCCACCTAAGCCACTGTTTTAACCTACCAGTGCCTGGGTTACCTGAAGAGGCAAAAAGAGAATCCGAGGACCAAAGGAAGTCCAGCGATCATCCCTAACTCTACAGAGACTGACACTCAAGCCCCTGCTTCCTCCATCCATTCTGCAGTGGGCATCCACTGTAGGGCTGCTGGGATCCAGGCCACATCCGGAGGACTGAACAGAAAACAGGCACGGAGCTTAATTCTAGCTGGGAAGGCAAGATTCTTCTTCCAGATTTCTTCTCCCCCTCCCCACCCCTCTTTTAAATGTCAGTAAGATCCTTCAAATCTCTTCTCAATAGTTCCCACCAGCTTTCCTCAACTATCTTACTTTCTCCACAAACCAAGCAACTTACGGCTCCAGTTTCCCAGGGCTGGGAAAATCCTAAAGGGACCTGAAGTGAACAGAACAGGAAACATGAAATAGAGCACTTTACATTTTGTGTGCATACTTTCACAGCCGAACTGTCAGCACTTCAACAGCAAAAGATGGCTGAGAGTGATAAAGTCGTGACCCAGGCGCTGACCGCGGTTCTCTCCTGCTCCGTAGCTAATCAATAAACGCTTGCAGAGAATGCTGGAAGGTCTCCCTGATTCCCTAAGGCCTGGCACAGAAATTTAACAGCAAGCATTCGTCAGCTGCATCCTCCCTCTTCTCCGGACACTGTGCCCAACAGGGGTGACCTGGGTGGACAGGTTCGTCTACCGGGAGCCTCGGGGGACACTGAGAGGTGATCTGGAATGAATTCCCTTCCCTCTGCCAGGGCCTGCCTACCTCACCTGCCCTCTGCCAGGACCTGCCGCCTTCGCCCCCTTCAGCACCTAACGCGGAGCCTCCTCCCCGCCAGCCGGGCTCAGGATGCATCAGCAGCGCGCGCAGCCCGGCTCTGCGCTCCGCGGGCCCCCGCGCGCGCGGGTGACCGGAGAGCCCTCCCCGGCCCGGCGTGCTGTCTCCCAAGGGTCGCCGCTCCAGGGCCGCGCACTCCGCCACCCCGCAGCCCTCCTTCTCGCTCCTCCAGCCCCGGCGGACTCCCCACCTGGCTCGCTTCCCGGCCGGAGCTGAGGGGCCGTCGCGTGGCTCTCCGGCGGCCGCAGCCTCCTCCAACCCGGCCCCCTCGGCTGAGGCGGCTGAAGCAGCAAGCAGCGACTGAGGCGGCGGCGCCCACTCAGGCCCCGGAGCCGCCCCCGCGGCGAACGGAACGGCGCCGGCTCGCGCCGCTTCCCCGCCCGGCACGCGCAGCGAGCCCGCCCCCGGCGCGAGGGCGCGAGGGCGCGAGGGCGAGGGCGGGTGCGCGCGGAGGGCGGGCGCGCGGAGGGGCGGGGCTTCCGCCGCGAGAGGGGGCGGGGAGGCGGCCGAGTGCCCTCCCGCGGGTTCGCGCGCCCCCTCCGGGCCTCTGCTGTGCGCCGGCCGCGGAGGTGGAGGTGGACTTGCCCTTCCACTCCACAGGTAGCTGCCGGGCGGCTGCGTGCTGCGCCGACGTGACTGCACCTTAAGGAATGCGAAGAAACACCCGGTGAATCATTGCCTCGAGCGCGGGTCCTCCCCCGAGTGACTTTCCACATTGCCTCAGCAGGCTCGCTGAGCCCTGACTCCGCGCCTGGTGCCCGATGGACACGATCCGGGTCACGGCCCCTGGTCCCCAAGAATGCATAACTTAGGGAGAAGAGCAGCCTTGCGAAGGACCGAGTCTGGTCCCCTGCGCAAAGCCAAGCCACAGCCGGATGCGGTGAGAGGATGAAGGAGAGACATTACTTTCCGCTTAGTTGTTCAGTAGTTCCTAAAAGTGGGACTATTTAGACATTAAACAGCTTGAGCAACGGAGCAGGGGCGACAAAGCTTCATTTATTTATCTAGCATCTATTTATTTATTTATTCATTACCAACTCTTTTTTTTTTTTTTTTGGTTTTGGTTTTTCGAGACAGGGTTTCTCTGTGTAGCCCTGACTGTCCTGGAACTCACTTTGTAGACCAGGCTGGCCTCGAACTCAGAAATCCGCCTGACTCTGCCTCCCTAGTGCTGGGATTAAAGGCGTGCGCCACTACCCCCCCCCCCCCCCCCCGCTTCATATCATTTTTTTAAAGGACTTTATTTTATGTGTATGAGTGTTTGGGCTGCAATGTGTGTGCACCCTGTGAGTGCCACCCCGAGGCCAGAAGAGTGTGAAATGACACCTGGATGCTGGGGAATCAAACCCAGGTCCTCTGATAACATAGCAAGTGCTCTTAACTACTTAGCTATCTCTCCAGCCCCTCATATTGCCATTTTTTATAGAAGCTTTTCCAAACTCTCTAGGGACATCAAAGTCTTCTTTTAATGGCTCAAAAGATAAATGTTTTCCCTCAACTTTAAGACAGCGGCATGATCCATTAGACTTTTGGTGCGTGTGGATGTGCACATGTTAAGGAAAGCAGCAGTAGGCCTGTGTGCTTTAGGGATGCTTTTTGAAGCCTTCTGGCACCTTATGGAAAGGCAGATCATGCCACCTGCTTCAATCAGACTGGCAGCCTGCCTCTAGGACACCCTTTTCCTCCTCTTCTCACAATCTATTTTTAAATTCCCATGGTGAAGGCAGTGCTGTGCTGATAACTTAGAGTAAGTGAGGTTTTTTGTGTGAGAGGGGATACATTACTTTTCACACATGAATTGTGTGACTGTTTTGCATGTTTGGAAGAGTCTCACTGGTTGCTAGGTGGTGGCTGCTGTAACCATGTAAGGATCCTCAGACTATGTCAAGAGACCTTTAGTTTCTTACCATGTGTTGAGCTCCTACTATGGGGAAGGCATTGATGGGTAAAAACCTTGACTCTGTTGCAAAGAGGTAGAGTATGAAACTGAAGCTACAGGAACCAGCACGGTGCCTCAGACACCTGGAGCATTCAGAACCTGGAGGCAGGAGCTGAAGCAGAGACCCTGGAGGAACCGTGCTTACTCCATAGCCAGCTCAGTCAGATTTCTTCTGTGACTCAGGACCATCTGCCCAAGGACATCACAACCCACAGTAGGCTCAACCCTCCTACATCAATCATTAATGAAAAACAAAACACTTTTTTTTCCTACGGACTTCCTGCATGTCAATCTGAAGGAAACATTACTCAATTGAGTAATGTTTCTTCCCAAATGATTGTAATTTGTATCTAGTTGACAAAAAAAATTTAAAAAAATAGCCAGCACACCATACCTTGTCATCATATATTGCATACATGTATTGAAATATGCATGGTCATTTATAAATATGTACAGTTATTCCATTAATTAAAGATTTTGAAAATGTTTTAAGAAGATATAAATATTAGCCACCCTGATTGTTCACCACCTACTGTATATTCACATGTCAGATTATCCTATGGTACCCCATAAACATATACAATTAAAATAATTTTTGTGATATATGTGCAGATCTGTGTATAGTTAGCTACATATGTGTGTGCTGTATCTTATGCACATATGTGGGCATGTGTGTGGAAGCCAGAGGACAATGTCAGGAGCTATCCATCTTGGTTGCTTTTTTAAGACAAGTTCCCTCACTGGCCTGGGGCTTCTTGAGTATGCTAGGCTAGCCCAACAGCAACCCCCAGGATCCACCCATCTCTGTCTGACTCTGCAGCACTGAAATGACAAGTGTTCCCCAAATGAAACACAAGTACTCCTCACATGAAACACATGTGCTCCTCACACTCAGCTCTGTATTTATGCACTGGAGCTCAGACTCAGCCCCCATGCTTCACTGACAGCTGTCTTCTACAGGCCCCAGTTATAATCATCTTGAAAGACTGTTTTGTGTCTTGTAAAATGGCAATTTTCTTTTTTTTTTTTAAAGATTTATTTATTTTATGTATATGAGTACACTGTAGCTATCTTCAGACACACCAGAAGAGGGCATCAGACCCCATTACAGATGGTTGTGAGCCACCATGTGGTTGCTGGGAATTGAACTCAGGACCTTTGGAAGAGTAATCAGTGCTCTTAACCGCTGAGCCATCTCTCCAGCCCCGGCAATTTTCTTTTTTGAGTCAGAGTTTCTCTGTGTAGCTCTGGCTGGCCTGGAACTCAGTCTGTAGACCAGGCTGGCCTTGAACTTGTAGAGATCCACCTGCCTCTGCCTCCCAAATGCTGGTATATTGCAAATTTTGTGAGGATCACTTTGTTGTTGTTGTTGTTGTTGTTGTTGTCGTTTGCTTGCTTTGTTGTAAGATGGTATCTCTCTATTAAGCCTTGAACTCCTGCCTCCCCAGTGTGGGGGTTGCAAATGCAAGCCACCTCACAAGCTAACGTGATGATCACTGGGGTTATTGTTCACAATGGAGCATGTGGGTTTTGTGATTCTGAGTAAAAGACTGGACAAACATAAACCAAAATATTAGCAGAGGTTATCTCTGGGTAATAAGATTGTGTGTTTTAAATTTTCTTTGTATTTGTTTATATTTTCAAAATTGTTTTAACTGGAGGTATACTTTTTCAAATGTAGTATAATTTAAATATCTATGCCAGAAGCCTGGCATGGTGGCTCACGTCTGTCATTTCAGCCCTTCAGTGGCTTAAGGAGGAGAGCTACCATGAGTTCAAAGCCAACCTAGGCTGTATAATAAGTTCCAGGTCAGGTTGGGTTATACAGTGAAACTCTATCTCTAGAAGAAAAAGAAAAACAATGCTAGCAACAGCTTGGTTTACATCCTGTACACCCAATTCTTGATTGTCAAGGTCGTAAGAGATCTGGGGGAGAAGTGCACAGCAAAGTCTCTGAGGTCATGTGACTCCAGGTTGGGTAGGAGTGAGCTAGCTGAGAGTGACAGAAAGAAGCTGCAGAGGATGTGAGAGAGCTGTGTGGGAGGCAGACACCTGCCAGCCAGCTTTGGCTCGGGCAAGAAGAAGATAAAATGAGCTCAAGGAAAACAGTCCTTGAAGTCAGAAATCCTGTCTGGCTTCCAGGATCATCTTTCCTAACAATAAGCCACCTCAGATGTGCAGACAGAATAACACGGAAATGACAGAGCCAACTCACCTCTGTCTAGTGACAGGCAATTGACCCCATAGTGTGTGCCATTCTGTTCTCTGCTCCTTACTGATCACACCTCAGGACTGGAAAGAATCCAGCAGCCAGTAATCAAAAGGATAAAGCATGAGGTCCTGGACAGGATGGCAAGCTCAGGGAGGGTGCAGATAAGGCAGAGGAGTTCATAGTCAGAATGCGGAGGGAGTTGCTACCTCTCACAACACAGCGGAAGAAAAAGGCAGCTTGGAAAAATTAAATGTGAGTTTCTGTTGCATGCCGGGAACAATTTGAAAACATTAACACCAGAGACTGAATTGCAGGTTTTCAGTCTTACCCGAATGTGGAATGAAGATGCAATAGAAACAAACTGGGGCTTTCTGGATGGGTCTAGGGTGACCAGAAAGAGGACAACACAGGAACAATGGCATTGCCCGACTCTCTCCATGATAGGAGCATTCTGAGTCTGAAAACTGGAGGCAAGACTGCAATGGCAAAACTTCCTAAGATTCACCTTGTGAATGGCAGTCACACTCTCAACAAAGCCAGCCTTGGAGATTGAGCTGAGGTCGGTGTGAACCGGGTAGACTTACCCCACTGTGATTTCTGGAGGCCATGGTCACAACGGTAGCTGCCATTGCCATTGTACACACTGGGGAGATCTGGTGAAACAGAGGCTCAGTGGCACCCCAAAAGTCCCCAAAGAAGACTCTGAGAAGCCAAACCATGGAAGCCAAGGAGTCTGTGGATACCTTGCTAGTTTACTAGCAGGTCTTGCTAGTTTACCAATGGTTATCAGGAAGTACCAGACACCTGAAAAGATTAACACGTTGTTAATGTTGATGCAATCTTTTTAAACTTTTTAAATTGTTTTATGCATATGGTTATTTTGCCTTTAAGTATTATCTATGTACCAAGCAAATGGAGTGCCCAAGGAGGCCAGAAGTGGGAGTCAGTTACTATGTGATGCTGGGAACTGAACCTGGGTCCTCTGGAAAGGCAACCAGTGGTCTTAACTACTAAACCATTTCTTCATCCCCTTGATGCAATATTTTTAGTGGTGGTGGTTGTTTTGTTCTGTTTTGTACTTTGGGTTTGGCTGGGTGGTTGGGTGGTTGGGTGGTTGGTTGGTTGGTTTTGTTTTGCTTTTGAGAGACTCCTGAGTAGCCCAGGCTAGCCTTGACTTTTTTTTTTTTTTTAGATTTATTTATTTATATAAGTGAGCACACTGTTGTGGTCTTCAGACACACCAAAAGAGGGCATCAGATCCTGTTACAGATGGTTGTGAGCCACCATGTAGTTGCTGGGAATTGAACTCAGGACCTCTAGAAGAGCAGTCAGTGCTCTTAACTGCTGAGCCATTGCTCCAGCCCCATGGCCTTGACCTTCTGATTCGTCTGCCTCAGCCTCCTGAATTCTGGGATTACAGATGTAAACTACCACACCCAGTTTTGTGTGTGTGTGTGTGTGTGTGTGTGTGTGTGTGTGTGTGTGTGTACATGTGGAGGCTAGCTAGGGTTTAATGGCACAGGAAGCCTTCTCAATCACTCTATACCTTATTTCCTGAGACAGGGTCTCTCACTGAACCTGAAGTCTGCTATTTTGGCTGGGCTAGCTGGCCAGCAATCCTTTGAGATCTTCCTGCTAACCTTTGCCCTGCCAATTCTGAGATTGCAGGCTCACACCACCACACCTGACAGTTAACATAGGTTCTGGAGAGCCAAACTCAGGGCTCATGCCTACACAGTGAGTGCTTACTGAGCCAGTTCCAGCCCCTGCACAGCTGGTTTCTTAGACAAGGCCTTGCTTGGCCTGGCATTCATTTTATAGACATAGCTAGCCTTGAATTTGCAGGATCCTACTGAGGTCTCTGTTTCCAGAGTGATGGATTATAGATGTACATTCTCTGATAGCTGATCCAAGCAACTAACTTCCTTCCTTTCTTCCTTCCTTCCTTCCTTCCTTCCTTCCTTCCTTCCTCCCTCCCTCCCTCCCTCCCTCCCTCCCTCCCTTCTTTCTTTCTTTCTTTCTTTCTTTCTTCCTTTGGGGGGTGGGGATTGTTGTTGTTGATACAGGGTCTCATGCATCCCAGGCTAACCTTAAAATCTCTAGATACTAGAAACTAATATTAAAATCCTGCTCTTCCTGCCTCCACCTGCCAAGGTAGGAAATTACAGATGCAGGGCACCATGCCCAATTTATTTGGTCCTGGGGTTCAGGGCCTCAGCCTCATCATGCTAGGCAAACACAAGCACACCAGCAGCATTTCCATCTCAGCTGCTTAACCTGCACAAGAGGAACTTTAGCTATTGTTAACTTGGACGAACATCAATCACCCACTATGCTTTGGGAAAAACTTACTTCAGAGCACCACCTAAACAAACCAAATTTGTTTAAGCCAGTTAGACTGCAGTTTAAGCGTCACATAATATACAGAGCAAACGGGACGGGGAGGAGCCTGGGTTCTCTATTTGTTACATTTCTTTACCTGGGGAGGTTCCAGCTGTAGAAAGAGTGCAAAAAACAGGAGAGACCAAGACAGAATGGAGACAATTCAGTTCTGCCAACTAAGGACATATGAGCTTAAACAGCAGCACTGCTTGCTTCCCCCATTCAGGTGCAAAGGAGAAGGTGAGGCTGGCTGTTCTAAACTTCGGGATGCTTCCAGGCAGCTTTGGACAACTTTGGCATCCCAGCCAGCACTGAGGAGTTAAGAGGAGCCTACTTCTTCCTCTCAGGGAAGGGCTCTCCAGCAGCTGCATGGACCCTTTTCTTTCTTGCTTGGCCATGTCTGTTTAACTTCTCCATGTCAGGAATTTCCTTAGGTCTGCTCGGGTCAGGCTCTGCCCTGTGTTGGAGCATGTTGGTGCCTGTCTCAGCAGCTCTGAGCTCATAGAGCTACACCTGATCTCCTAACTGGAGGATTCAATGTTGCCAGCCTTTAGTCCAATTCCACATGAGACTAGTTCTTGGGAAAGGGGCCTACTCAGGGGTCTCGATGGCGCCCATTGCATCATAGGTACTTCTGAGATGGGTTAAGGCCTCTTTGCCACTGTTTTGTCTAGAGAAATATGGTTTTTCTCACATTGAGATGTTCCACCTTGCACAAAGATACAGGAGCACCAAGCCCAAAAGAAAAAAACAAAAACAAAACAACAACCTATTTACTATTTTTATTTCCAGCTGGAACTGGGAAAAGCCATGTGGTATGTGGAAACCCTCAGCCCAGCATCCCCTGCCACCCATTCTGCCTCTGCTACCCAACACTCAGAGATCCCTAGGGAGCTAGAACCCACTCCATCACACCAACTACTCCTTCATGTGTTTAGAATGAAGCCAGATCCCTGTCGGGTCTAGGAGTCTCTGGAAACAGATTTCACTCAGGGAGGTCCAGATTATCCTTTGGCTATATCTGCATTTGACCTCCTCAGCCCAGTTCATCCATTCCATCTTCTTCCTCGTGATTTACTAACTCTCCCACATACACGGTGTTAATCCCTACCACATCCCTTAGGCCTCCCACTGCCACAGATCGGAATCCATCCATCCTCTGTCTCCATCCACACCACTCAGAACCCAACTCCGGATCTGATACAAGCAGTGGATGGTGACTCAGGCCTGCAATCTCATTACTGAGGAAGATAGAAGCAGAAAGAGCATCAGGAAATGGAGGCCAGCCTAGTGGACATGAGCTCCCAACCAGACAGCCAGGGGCTACATAGCAAGATTATATCCCAAACAAAAGCAAAGTCAAACACAGTTTGTTGAGGCCAGGTCAGAGGCATTGACTTTAGCCTCTGTCACCAGATTGCTTGGTGTGTTCAGTATTGTGACAGAGGGTTCTTTTGGCTCTGGGTTTAAGACAGGTATATATAGTCCATCACAGTGGAGAGGCAGCAGGAGCATGAGGTATCCCATCATTGCACCCAAGAAGCAGAGAGCGATAAATGCTGGTGTTCCTCACGTTTCCCTTCCTATTCAGTCAGAGACTTCAGAGAGTGAGAGAGTGTCACCAAAGTTCAGGGTATGTCTTCCCTCTCCGGGTAAATCTCCAAGTTAAAACATCCTGGCTGCACACCAATCATCTGAAATGCCTTGGGGAAAAATACCTACTCTTGAAATAGTGAAGACACAGGACTGTGTCTCCCAGGTGACTCCAAATTCCATACAGCTAACAGTGAAGATCAACTGTCACATCAGGTAAGCATTTGCAGTTGGCTCACACATGTTCCCTGTTTCCTTGGCTAGGTTGCAAATTCCTCAAATTTGGGGCTCGTAGGTCAAAACCAGGGAGTACATAAAGAGTTCTTGATAGATGAGGAGAACCAGGCCTAGGGTCCTGGTGAGGCCACAGGGGATCTGCTCCTGACTGCACAACAGGTATTAATGTGGTTATGGTAAAAAATTAATTAATTAATTTAAAAAAATAATAAAAAAGCTAGCCGGGCGTGGTGGTGCATGCCTTTAATCCCAGCACTTGGGAGGCAGAGGCAGGTGGATTTCTGAGTTCGAGGCCAGCCTGGTCTACAGAGTGAGTTCCAGGACATCCAGGGCTTACACAGAGAAACCCTGTCTCAAAAAAAAAAAAAAAAAAAAAAATAATAATAAAAAAGCTTTATTTTGTGAGTATATGTGTGTGCCTGAATTTATGTATATGCTCCATGTGTGTGTAAGAGGACACTGATTCTGTGTCTGAAAGGAGGAGCGCTTTGGGCTGCCCGGCCAGGGAGGCTGCAGGCTAGGAAAGGAGCTGTGACTCCCGGAGGCTCTGAATAGGTTACACAGTGAAGATGGGTAATGAGAGTCACAGCACAAGCTGTGCTGCCAAACTGTCACGTGTAGCTCCATGGAGGACACAAACAGACCTAGTAAACCAGTGCCTGCAGCCAAGGACATTTCCAGGCAGAGTGTTAAAGGTGTAAATTGTCTTTTTAGCAGCTTTAACTGTAAGGGAAGGAAGAGCTTGCAAGCTGGATTTAGAAGATGCCTTCAGGGTTTGAGAGGGATTGACTGCAAAAACCAATGTTTTCAGATTTCCAGGCTTTCCAGCACCAAAGAGGACTACAAAGAGAGAGACGTGGCTTCAGAGTGGAGACGGAATTAAGTTTAAGGCTGGACTGGAAGCCTCCTTTGTTCAGACCTCTTGGAGGCTAAGGTAGAAGATGCTGAGATGTTCAGTAGTTGTCACTTGCCAGTAGACTCCCTGAATTAAGGACGGAGCATCACTGAACCAGTTATGGGTTTGACTTATGGCTGACAAGTAGACTATGTTCTATGTGTGAATAGTTGACAATGCTTTCTGTGAATTTTAAAACCAGAATTTAAAATGAACAGGTTCCTGGGTTTCCCACTTTCTAAAGGCAAAGAGGTTTTTTTCTATTTTTGGTTTTTCTTTTCTTTTCTTTTCTTTTCTTTTTTCTTTTTTCTTTTTCTTTTTGAGACAGGGTTTCTCTGTATAGCCCTGGCTGTCCTGGAACTCACTCTGTAGACCAGGCTGGCCTCGAACTCAGAAATCCGCCTGCCTCTGCCTCCCGAGTGCTGGGATTAAAGGCGTGTGCCACCACTGCACTGCTAAGAGTATGTTGAGAACGCTACCTGGCTACAGACAAAGGCCAGTTGCTTACTGGAAAGGCACTGCGTGGGGCTGTGTGGGGCTGTGTGGGGCTCAGAGGTTAAGAGCACGTGCTGCTTTTGCAAAGAACCCGGGTTCAGTTCCCAGCGGCCACATGGTGGATTACAACCATCTGGAAACTCCAGTTCCAAGGGATCTGACTCCCTCTTCTGACCTCGAAGGACACAGGACATGCTACCTGATACATATGCATACATGAAAACAAAACATTCATTCACATAAAAATATACTTAAAGGGATTTTTAAAGAAATAATTTTCAAATGCAAGGAAATATGTCTTAACAATGGAAGTAAAACCTCAAAAAAAAAAAAAGTTTGGCCTGGCAATGGTGGCGCACGCCTTTAATCCCAGCACTTGGGAAGCAGAGGCAGGCGGATTTCTGAGTTCGAGGCCAGCCTGGTCTACAGAGTGAGTTCCAGGACAGCCAGGGCTACACAGAGAAACCCTGTCTTCAAACAAACAAACAAACAAAAAGGACCCCCCACCACCACCACCAAAAAAAAAACCCGCAATGCCCCAGGCATCTCAGGCAGTTCCCAGGACCTGCTTCTTTCAGACTGGCAGAACACCCATGGGTCTCCCATTTCTCCTTTCTAAGTCACTGGTCTTTGAATCAGGAGGAGCCACGGAAGGAACTACATCTGAACATGGTCTATATCATGAGCCCCTGGGGTCACCATTCAGGTGATGCAGAGGAGTGTGTGAGGGCATGTGGGAAGAATGAGAAGTGGCAGAGAACTGCAGTAGACCGAGCCTGGCTGTGTCCTAAGGGTCATGTGACTCCCTTCCTCCTGGATACTGACCTTGAGCTCATGGATAGCTTTGACCAACACTTGGACACTGGGTCTTGCCATCTTGGGATGTAAACTGTCATGTGAGGAGGCAAATCTGACCTCATTAAGAACAAAGGGGCCAGCAGTGGTAGAGCACACCTTTAATCACAGCACTCAGGAGGCAGAGGCAGAAAGATCTCTGTGAGTCTGAGGCTAACCTGGTATACAGAGCAAGTTCCACAACAGCCACAGCTACAGAGAAACCGTGTGAAAGAAGGAAAGAAAAAAAGAAAGAAAGAAAGAAAGAAAGAAAGAAAGAAAGAAAGAAAGAAAGAAAGAAAGAAAGGAAAGACAGAGAGGAAGGAAGGAGAGAAAGAGAGAGAGAGAGAGAGAGAGAGGGAGAGAGAGAAACAAAAAATGACAAAGATCAAAGGAGCCAGATATGGTGACAAACATCTGTAATCCCAGCACTTGGGAGGTGTCTTAGAGTTTTAATGCTGTGAACAGACACCATGACCAAGGTAACTCTTATAAAGGACAACACTAATGGGGGCTGGCTTATAGGTCATTATCATCAAGGTAGGAGCAGGGCAGCATCTAGGCAGGCATGGTGCAGGCATAGCTCGGAGTTCTATATCTTCATCTGAAGGGTGCTAGAAGACTGGCTTCTTAGCAGCTTGGATGAGGGTCTTTTTTTTTTTAAGGTATTTTCCTCAATTACATTTCCAATGCTATCCCAAAATTCCCCCACTACTCCCCCCCCCACTCCCCAACCCACCCACTCCCACTTTTTGGCCCTGGCGTTCTTCTGTACTGGGACATATAAAGTTTGCAAGTCCAATGGGCCTCTCTTTCCAGTGATGGCCGACTAGGCCATAGGACGAGGGTCTTAAAGCCCATACCCACAGTGACACACCTATTCCAACAGGTGTGTAGTTACAGGTTCAGTTCATCCTACACCGCATGAGTGCTTTCCTGCTAACACTGATAAAGAAGCTACACAGACAACCTGCAGAACCATGGGGTTTTGTTAGGCTGAGATAAGTGACAGACATCCAGAAGACTGACAAAGTCTCGCAGGAGCTGCTGCTGCTGGTGCTAGAAGAACAGCAAGGAGTATTCGCAGATATGGAAACAGGAGAGAGCATTGCCCAGCAAGGCCTTGGGGTAAGGTCAGCACGCTGGGAGCCATGGGGACTCTGAGGCCACAGTGTATAAGAATGACTCCAAGAAAAGAGTGGAAGGGGACTCCTTTGAGAATCAGTTTCACAGAGCAGAAGGCTCAGCTGTGGGGGTCATAAAGGGCTCAGCCTTTCCCACTTACTGCTGCCCAAACATACATCATGAAAGAGACTCGGGTGCTGCTGGCCAGAGGAGTAAGTGCAAGTTGTGATTTCTCTGCTGTGTATTTAACAGGAAGCAACCAGTACCAAACTGCACCAGCTGGGCACAGTAGAGAGTGCAGAGGACTTGAGGTTCACAGAACACATTCACTACATAGACTGCTGTTTTCAAGCCTGCCACAGGGGGGATGTGCATGATCTCTCTGAGTCTTACTGGATTTGTAAAACAAGCAGATGTTCTCTGATTCTAAAGTCTAAGGTTCTAGGAAGAGCCTTGACTACACAAACAACCCCAAAAGTACTTCTGATGTAATAATCAATGTCTTTTGAGACTGCATCAGCATCAGCAACAAATGGGGCTATGTTAATACTGAAATTGACTATATAAATTGATAGAGTACTTTTCAGAAGTCTGCATGGGGAATAAGATTCAAGCTCCTTAAAAATATTACCACCTGGGCTGGAGAGATGGCTCAGCGGTTAAGAGCCCTGACTGAGACTTTAATCCCAGCACTTGGGAGGCAGAGGCAGGCAGATTTCTGAGTTCGAGTCCAGCCTGGTCTACAGAGTGAGTTCCAGAACATCCAGGGCTACACAGAGAAATAAACTGAATAAAACAAAACAAAACAAAACAAAAAAAGAAAAAAAAAAAGAGCCCTGACTGCTCTTCTGGAGATCCTGAGTTCAAATCCCAGCAACCACATGGTGGCTCACAACCATCTGTAATGAGATCTGACACCCTCTTCTGGTGTGTCTGAAGACAGCTACAGTGTACTTATATATAATAATCTTTGGGCCGGAGTAAGCAGAGGTCCTGAGTTCAATTCCCAGCAACCACATGGTGGCACACAACCAACTGTACAGCTACAATATACTCATATACATAAAATAAATAAATAAATCATTAAAAAAATGTTACTTGCCAAGGCAAGTCTTATAAAGGACAACATTTAATTGGGGCTGGCTTACAGGTTCAGAGGTTCAGTCCAGTATCAAGGTGGGAACATGACAGTATCTAGGCAGGTATGGTACAGGAGGACCTGAAAGTTCTACATCTTCATCTCAAGGCTGCTAGCAGAATACTGGCTTCCAGGCAGCTAGGATGAGGGTCTTAAAGCCCACGCCCACAGTGACACACCTACTCCAACAGGGCTACACCTCCACATAGTGCCACTCCCTAGTCAAGCATATTCAAACCATGACCCTTTACAATCCCAGTCTTGGAGTGTTATGTCAAAGAAATAATTAAACATGATCAAATCCATAGTCACCAACTCTAATGAAAATAAACATTATAAGCAACATGCTGGCATGATGGCACACACCCACAATACTAGTGTCAGGAGGCTGAAATGGAAGGATCAGGAATTTGAGACCAGCCAGGGCTACTTAGTTAGAACTGTCTCAAAAAACAAACAGAGAAAAAAAAAAAAAAAGAAGCCAGGCAAACTGGGTATGGTGACACATGCCCTTAGTTCCAGAATTCTGAAGGCAGAGGGAGGCAGGGGGATTTCTGAGTTTAAGGCCAGACTGCATTACAAATAGAGTTCTGGGACAGAAAGAGCAACACAAGGAAACCCTGTCGTGAAGCCCTCACCCCCAAACACACTGCAAAACACACTAGCTGGGATGTCTCTCAGTTGGTAGAATACTTCCCAGCATGTGGGAAGCCCTGGGTTCAATCCCAGCACTACATAAACTGTGCATGGTAGTATACACTGGTGTAAGCTCTGAACTCAGGAAAAGGGAGAAGAGGATCAGTAGTTCAAGGCTATCCTCAGCTACTTGAGTTTGAGGCCTTACTGGGTTATATGAGATCCTGTCTCAAAAGATATTAGATATTAGATATATCTAACTCAAAACATGTATTGTGGTTTGAATCTATATGGCCCCCATAGACTCACGTTCACGAATGTTTGGCCCATAGTAGTGGTAATACTAGGAGGTGTGGCCTTGTTGGAGTAGGTGTATCACTGAGGGGGGTGGGCTTTGAGGTCTCCTCTGCTCAGGCTATGACTCGTGTGGCACACAGTCTCATTTGCTGCCTGCAGATCAACATGTGGAACTCTCAGCTCCTTCTCCAGCACCATGTCTGCCTGCATGCTGCCATGCTTCCACCATGAGGACAATGGACTAAGCCTCTGAAACTGTAAATCAGCTCCCAGTTAAATGTCATCCTTTATAAGAATTGCTACACTCATGGTATCTCTGCACAGGAATAGAACCCTAACTAAGATATAGATAGATATGCCTGGGCTTCCTAAAGGGCCAAAACAAAAAGTCTAACCCATTCACTCTCCCTTGGCTGCTGCAGAAGCCTACAGGAGCGCAGAAGTGCAGACCTAAGCAGGAGTCTCTTCTCAAAGCATTTGGTTCCCATTAGGGACCAAGAAGGGAAGATCAGGATGGCCCATACTCAGGAGGAGAAACTAGACCATGGGGAACTGGATCAAAGACGGGAAGCCAGAGAAACAGACCACTCAGAAAAATCATTAGGTGTCCTGCCTTTCACCTGAGATGACCCTGGCAGGAGACCAACACACACAAGGAACTCGAAGGGCTAAGACAGACCTGACCTACGTGTTATTGTTGGTTGGGAACCAGAGGGAGGGCTCCAAGAGATGTCTGGCCTCACCCTCATCTGAGGGGAAGATAAGTTCTCCACCTGAAGCAGCCACCCTCCTGAGACATCCCCATGTGTAAGTCACGGAGGACAAAAATACAAACAAGTAGGGCCATGGGGAGGAGCCTGTGGCTAAGTGCAAGGCAGGTAGAAGGGAGAGGGGAGGGGACAGAGGGAACAGAAGTGCAAGGCAGAGCATTTAAGGAGAGGAGGGGCCACTAGATTGCTCACCCGGAAGGGATGACTCCTGTCTGATCTTGCATGAAGAGGGTGTTTCAGGTTGTCTGGCCTGCAGAAGCTGAAAAAGTATAGGGGAGAAGCCTCCTGTGCATGGAGTGGGCGAGCCAATCAGGACCAGAGAACACAGAGGCCTCCGTTAAAGGGTGAGTAGGAAGGAGCGGGCCATCAGAGCTTGGCCCTGTGGCAGTACAACAAACACCGAGAGGACAGAAGAGAAGCTAGGCTGAGAGGGATGAGGGGAACTTAACTCAGCTGACAGGAAAGGATGATGGGGGCCTTGGACAAATTGAAAATTTTTTAAAAGCAGAGAGATTTTGAAAGAGTCACAGTCAAAAGGGAGCTGAGAAGGATAGGATTTCCAAGCAACAGGGAAGTCCCTGCAGAGCTAGGAGCAGCCAGCCACCACATTGCTTTTCTCCAATGATGCTGGCAGCCTCCAGCAGGACCAGCCTGGGGAAGCGATGGTCCAGGTTGCACTGTGACACAGCAAGTCCTGTGGGAGGCTGGGGATGAGGAGGCTTCCTGAGCTTTCAAAGACAGGCTGGAGAGAGCTCTCCTGGCCTGGAGCCCCGTGCTAAGGCAGAGCCTGGCTTATGTCGAGAGGATGTGCTCCTCTGGCTGGCTTCAGTAAGCCTATAGGCTGCTTGAAAAGCTAAGACACTGATAGTGTCTTGCTGGCATTGCCCGTGGCCTGTTGCTTTAATTTTTAGAGATTGTAGTGAGGAGCTGGAGAGATGGTTCGGTCAGTAAAGTGCTTGCCACATAAGCAGGATGTTCTAGTTTTATTTTTGTTACTGTGATAAATAACCCTGACCAAAACAAGAACAAAAACAAAAATCAACCAAAAAACTTAGGGGGGGATGGGAGAGATGGATGGCTTAGCAGTTAAGAGCATGGACTGCTCTTCCAGAGGACCTGAGTTCAATTCCCAGCATTCATTACCAAGCAGGTCACAACTGCATGTAAGAAATTCCTGGAAGAACTGATACCCATGGCCTCCCAAACACTTGTACATGCACAAGTACAGACACACACAACTGAAGCAAAATTAAATCTTTTTTTTTTTTTTTTAAGAATTATTTTTAATCCCAGCACTCGGGAGGCAAAGGCAGGCAGATTTCTGAGTTCGAGGTCAGCCTGGTCTACAGAGTGAGTTCCAGGACAGCCAGGGCTATACAAAGAAACCCTGTCTTGAAAAACAAACAAACAAATAAATGAATGAATGAGTTATATATTTATCTTATGTGTATGAGTTCACTGTAGCTATCTTCAGACACACCAGAAGAGAGCATCAGATGAGATGTCATTCCAGATGGTTGTGAGCTACCATGTGGTTGCTGGGAATTAAACTCAGGACCTTTGGAAGAATAGTCAGTGTTCTTAACCACTGGGCCATCTCTCTAGCTGGCAAAAATACATCTTTAAAAAAAAAAGAAAAAAGAAAGAGGTCATTTGACTTACAATCAGGTTAAAAGCCATCAGTGAGGGAGAATCAAGGTATAAACTCTGGCAACTAGTCACATCCTGTCTACAGTCGCGAGCAGAGAAAGAATAAACACTTGGTTGATTACTCTCAGCTAGCTTCCTCCTTTCTTACTTTCTTTCTTTCTTGTTTGGGACCTGCCTGCACTGACCCTAGGAAATAGTGCTAACCACGGTGGGCTGGGACTTTTGAAATCAATTAACAATCTAGACAATCCCCCATCAACATGCCCACAGGCCAACATGATGTAACTAATTCCTCATTACTCTTTGTAGGTGATTCTAGAATGTGTCACGTTGACAGTAGAAATCACCAGCACACATGAGGGCCAGAGTTAAGTCCCTAGCACCTGCGTTAAAGCTAGGCATTGTGGTACACACTTGTAGTCTCAGCTCTGAAGCAACAGAGACTCTGGTACTTGCTGGGCAGCCAGTCTAGCTGAGTCAGTTCCCAGGGAGAAACCCTTTCTCAAAAAATAAGATGCTAGGGCTGGAGAGATGGCTCTGTGGTTAAGAGCACTATTTTCCTAGGGGTTCAATTCTCAGCACCCACATAGCAACTCACAACCACCTGCAACTCCCAATTCCAGGGCATCCCATGACCTCCTCTGGCACCAGACACGCATATGTAGTACACAGACATATATGCAGCCAAAACACCTGTACAGATAACACAACAAATAAAAAGAAAATATTTTTTTGAAAATGATAAAAGGCTGGAGAAGTGGCTCAAGAGTTTTTGTTTCTTTGTTTGTTTGGTTTGGTTTGGTTTTTTTGTTTTTGTTTTTTCTGAGGCAGGCTTTCTCTGTATAGCCCTTGCTGTCCTGGAACTCACTCTGTAGACCAGGCTGGACTCGAACTCAGAAACCTGCCTGCCTCTGCCTCCCAAGTGCTGGGATTAAAGGAGTGCACTACCACGGCCGGGAAAATGTGTAGCCTAGGATGGCCTTGAACTCGTGATCCTCTTGCCTCTGCCTCCTTCAGCAAATCCTACCAGTGTGCACCACTGCAACCAGCGGCTCAAGCGTTAAGAGAACTTACTATTCTTGCAGAAGACCTGAGTTCAGTTCTGTGTAGCCATCTGTTGGTTCACAACTGCCAGAAACACTAGTTCTAGGCTATCTATCCTCCAAGAGCTCTGACATGGTGTGCATACATTTGTGCAAACCAACACATAACATATATAAAATTTAAAAACATGTAAGATGGCAGTCTCCTGAAGGTTGACCTCTGGCTTCTACATGTTGCATATGCCTGCATAGACACACAGTCAAATAATAAAATTATGAGGAAATTGTAGTAAAATGTATGCTCCGTAAAACTGAGCCTTCAGGGTAGTGCCAAGTGTGTTAGATTATCTGCAGCTATCACCACAACCCATCCCCAAAACTTGGCCATCATCACCAGCTGTAAACTCTGAAATCCTTGCACGTAACTCTCCCCAGCTCTGGAGGCCTCTGCTCCAGTTTCCACCTCTACGAACTTCCTGACCTCATGGGACTGCATCATACAGCATGACTGTCGCTGGCTTATTTCACTTAACGTGATTTCAAGGTTCATTTATGCTTTAGCATATCACAGGATTGCTTCTCTTTCCGTTGTATGGATACATCACAATAGTTTCTATCCAGTCACCCATGGGTAGATACTGGGATTGTTTTCATCTCTTTGCTATTGTTAATACTGCTTTGAGCATTGGTGTACAAATATCTGTTCAGCCTTTTCTTTTTTTTTAAAGATTAATTTATTTATTTTACATATGTGAATACACTGTCACTGTCTTCAGACACCCCAGAAGAGGGCATCAGCTTCCATTACAGATGGTTGTGAGCCACCATGTGGTTGCTGGGAATCGAACTCTGGACCTCTGGAAGAGCAGTCAGTGCTCTTAACTGCTGAGCCATCTCTCCAGCCCACAGTTCAGCCTTTTCAATTCTGTTGTATGTATCTTCAGATGTAGAAATTACCTTATATATGTGTGTGTATATGTGTGCATATGTATTATATATGTGTATATATGTGTGTATATATATACATATATATGTATGCATATATTACATTTGCTAAAATTTTTAGGAGTTTTGGTGTGTATGAGCATTTTGCCTTCATGTATATAAGTGTGCCACAAGCCCTCAGAGACCAGAAAAAGGCATCAGACCCCTAGAGCTGGAGTTACAGACAGTTGTGAGTCACCATGTGAGTGCTGATAACTAAACCCAGGTCCTCTGCAAGAACAGCAAGGGCTCTTAACTAATGAGGTCACCTCTCCAGGCAACAGGGTTTTTTTTTTTTTTTTTCTTCAAAATCTGTTGGGGGAGGGGATACGTGTGTGCATGGTGCCCATGCAGAGGTCAGAGGACAGCTTTTCTTTCTTTTTTTTTTAAAATATTTATTTATTATTATACATAAGTACACTATAGCTTCAGACACACCAGAAGAGGGCGTCAGATCTCATTATAGGTAGTTGTGAGCCACCATGTGGTTTTTGGGATTTGAACTCAGGACCTCTGGAAGAGCAGTCAGTGCTCTTACCCGCTGAGCCATCTCACCAGCCCCAGAGGGCAGCTTTTCAAAAGGGCCTTGGGTCTTTCCTTCCACCTTTTGTGTTTTTGAGGCGTGGTCTCTCTTGTTTCTGCCACCATACTTTCTAGGAGGGCTTCTGATGGATTCCTCTGCCCCCACCTCCTGTTTGATATGGGTATGCGGCAGCATGGATGCATGACACTGCGCCCAGGATGATGTGTGCTCCAGGAGTCAGACTCAGGATCCTGGCCATGGTGGTTGAGATGGAGGTTATGCTTGGGCTCAGCAACACGGACTTCCAATCAACAAGGCTGACCTGGCTACAGCAGCTGCTGAATGCCAGATCTGCCAACAGCAGAAACCAACACTGAGCCCCAGATATGGCACCATTCCTCGAGGTGACCAGCCAGCAACCTGGTGGCAGGTTGACTACATTGGACCACTTCCTTCGTGGAAAGGACAGCGTTTTGTTCTTACTGGAGTAGATACTTATTCTGGTTATGGATTTGCCTTTCCTGCACGTAATGCCTCTGCTAAAACCACCATTCAGGGACTGACAGAATGCCTTATCTATCGTCATGGTATTCCACACAGTATTGCTTCTGACCAAGGAGCTCATTTCACAGACAGTGGGCCCACGATCATGGAATTCACTGGTCTTACCATGTTCCCCATCATCCTGAAGCAGTTGGTCTGATAGAAAGATGGAATGGCCTTTTGAAGACGCAGTTACAGCGCCAATTAGGTGGTAACAGCATGGAAGGCTGGGGCAGAGTTCTTCAGAAGGCAGTATATGCTTTGAATCAGCGCTCGATATATGGTACAGTTTCACCCATAGCCAGGATCCATGGGTCCAGGAATCAAGGGGTGGAAAAGGGAATAGTTCTACTCACTATCACTCCTAGCGACCCTCTAGGAAAATTTTTGCTTCCTGTCCCCATAACTCTAGGTTCTGCTGGCCTAGAAGTTTTGGCTCCAGAGAGGGGAGTGCTCCTACCAGGAGCTACAGCAAACATCCCATTGAACTGGAAGCTCAGACTTCCCCCTGGTCATTTTGGGCTTCTAATGTCCTTAAACCAACAGGCTAAAAAAGGAATAACAGTGTTAGGAGGGGTGATAGATCCAGATTACCATGGGGGAAATTGGATTACCTCTCCACAATGGAGGTAAGCAAGATTATGTCTGGAGTGTAGGAGATCCCTTAGGGCGTCTCTTAGTACTACCATGTCCTGTGATTAAAGTCAATGGGAAACTACAACAGCCTAATCCAAGCAGGATGACAAAGGACGCAGACCCATCAGGGATGAAAGTGTGGGTCAATCCTCCAGGAAAAGAGCCAAGACCTGCTGAGGTGCTTGCCAAAGGTGAAGGAAATACAGAATGGGTAGTAGAGGAAGGTAGTTATAAATACCAATTAAGGCCATGTAACCACTTGCAGAAATGAGGATTATAAAGTAATATGAATGCTCCTGTCTTATTTTGCTAATGAATACATTTGTCTTTCTTCTGATTTCTTTAACATCAATTTGTATTTAAGTTGAGACACTAAAAGGATGTTCCCAAGGGACATTGCCCCATTGTAAATTTATAAATGCATTTGCGATTCAATAAGGGATAGTTATATCATGTTAGGCGTATTCACAACCTTGTTATTGTTTCATGTGAACATGAGATATTATTTGTGTCAAGTTGACAAGGGGTGGATTGTAGTGGCTATTCCTGGTTGTCAACTTGACTATATTTGGAATAAACTATAATCCAGAATTGGAAGGCTCACCAGTGACCCTAGCCTGGAGGCCTGGAGATAGAAGTTTCTGATCTGGATCTTGGTATGGAGATCTTGAGGCATAGTGGCTATGGATTCCAGAAGGTTAAGACAGGGAGATCTCTGAGTTCATGGTCATCTGGGATTAAAGGTGTGGTGGCACACACCTTTAATCTGGGCTACACTTTCTGCTGGAGACCACATAAGGACATTGGAAGAAAAGAGGCTCACTCTCACTCTTTCACCTGCTTGCCATGTGAGTCTGAGCAACTGCTAAATCCTTGGACTTCCATTCACAGCTACTACTGAACCATTGTTGGGAATTGGACTGCAGACTGTAAGTCATCAATAAATTCCTTTACTATATAGAGACTATAAGTTCTGTGACTCTAGAGAACCCTGACTAATACAGTTGTCAATGGCTTTACCTACTGAGCCATCTCCCTGGCACTGATATATATTTTAAAATGATACACATAAGTAAAATTTTCAAAACCAGGTGAATGTGGCTTTGACTGGGAATGTGTGATGCTGGCCAGTGGAATGCTGGACTCAAGGGAAAACTGGATACAGTGACCCAGCTTGGGAATGGGTGACTTTACACATGGCTGTTTCTGGAACCCACGGCTAGGACTGGGGAGTCCTTTAGGATTCAAGGCTGAATCTTACACTTGAATATATGTAATATGTGTTAATCTGGGAAATGGGAGAACCATCTCAGGGCAGTGAGATGGTCCTGTGGGTGAGAGAGCTTGGCATGCAAGCCTGACAGCCTGAATCTGATCCCTGTAACCTACAGAAAGATTGGAAAACAAACAACTCCATGAAGTAGTCCTCTGACCTCATGTACGCCATGATATTGTGCACACCACAACCCATCACACACATACACACACAATAAAAGGAAATTGTTTATTTTTTAAGCAGAGAGGAGCCCAGCAGACTCTGGGAACACCAGTCCCATGGACCAATATGCACACACAGTGGTGTGAGACACACCTTATATACCAGCTATGGTTTGGCATGGACAAAGATAGAGCTGGCAAAAATAAAAGCAAGTTTTAATGAGATACCCATCTTCATTCTCTGATGCACATGCATCAGAAAACAGGCTTTGGAGCCAGTCAGCCTTCTGTTACAATCTGTTCTATATCATGTCTCTCTTGCTTTTTTTTTTTTTTTTTTTAGACTGGGTCTTAGTTGTATCACTGCAGCCTTAGCTCCAGTGAAACTATGTAGAGCTCGACATCCCCCCCCCCCCCAGCTCTGCCTCCACAGCTAGGCACCACCACACCCAGACTGTCCAGCCTGCTCACTCTCTCCACTCACCACCTCTCGCCTCTCCTGCAGGTGGGGCAGCATCTTATTTAAAATTACTATTACTGTGATGAAACACTGTGACCCAAGAAGCAAAGGGTTTGTTTATTAGGCTTCCGCCTCCACATGACAGATCATTATTGAAGGAAGTCAGGACAGGAGCTCAAACAGGGCAGGAACCTAGAGTCAGGAGCTGATGCAGAGGCCATAGAAAGGCTTAGTCAGCCTGCTTTCTTATAGAACCCAGGGCCACCAGCCCAGGGATGGCACCACCTACAATGGGCTGGCCCCCACAACAATCACTAATTAAGAAAATGTCCTACAGGTTTGTGCACAATCCAGTCTTATGAGGCATTTTCTTAATTGGGGTTTCCTCCTCTCAGACTGTAGGGCTGGTTCTCAGGCTTTTGGACACCCAGGCGCTGCTGGGAGCAGCAGAACAGCTGAAAACGGAGTGCGCCCCCTCCCGGCCAGGCTGGATCTCTAGCCTGAGCCCGGGGCGGGGGATTGTGGGGGAGGGAGAAGAGGGGCTCTCGCTGGGGCTGATCCTGCAGGAAAGTCCTCGGCTTCACAGGGTGGCTTGGCTTGGCCTTGGCCTTGGTGGCAGCTGTGTCTGGGAGCACAGAGAGGCCGCCTACAAGAGGTTAGATGGCGGCTCTAAAGGGAAAGGCCTTCTCTATAACTCCCCCCGCCCCCATGCCGGATCCGGGTGAAAAGAGGCATAGTTGTAAGGCATTCGTTGTCATGGTGGAAAGTGAATCTGTAAAGCATACCCCACTTTTCAGGGCGGGCCTGAGGTTAAATACCTTTTGCAAGGAGGAGTGTCTGGGAAGGAAAGTTTATTGGCTGAGCCCTCCAGTCCTTTAGGTACCTCATTAAAATGGAGATCTGTCTTAACCCTAGGTGACCACAGGTCACATCCTCTACCTGGGGAGGGGCTTGGAGTGTTGCCCTTATGTGACTGAAGGCCACAAATCTATGGGGAGCTGCTGCTAGTGTCAGGGGCCTGGTGCCTGGGAACCAGGGGAAGAGCCGGCAGGGTCCCCGGGTTTTTTTTTTTTTTTTGAGCCTTAGCTCAACAGGGAACAAGGCTACCCTTCACACAGCCGCACATCAGCATCAGATGACTTTAACTTGTGTAAAGCGGCTATAAAACTATCCAGCACAGGTAGCTGAAGGATGCCATGGAGTATGAGCACACACGAGACTGTCAGGAAGTGTATTCCACCTTTGCTTTCCACCCCTTTTCAGTGTTTGGGACCCCTCTCCTCTCCAGCACTTTCCTAGGTAGCTTCAAGCTCCCCCAGAAAAAGAAACAGGCCCCCAAAACAGGCCCTCTGCTTTCTAGTAGTGAAACAAGCCCATTGCAGATGTTTGAACTGAGTTCCAAGTCGATATTGTATTGGTTTATGAGTCAGAGGTCAGACCCAACTTATAGATACATACTGAGTCATCAGCAAGCTATCACTTGACTACAGCTCACGACTTGCTGTCCACGATGAAATACCATATGGCAGAGCAACAATAAGACGACCTTAATGATCTGATCTGATGGGCTGCAGCACTAACCTAGCTTCCTGTCCATCATTAATCAGTTATCAAGAGTCTATGACTGAGATCAAGAAGATGCTATTGAATGGGCAGACTGAACTTCATAAGCCATAACCCCCAGGCAGGTGTACAGTGGAGAGCTGGACAGACATAATTAGCTTGGGAAGATGTAATTAGCTGGAGGTGGTCCTCCGGCTGGAAGAGATATGGACGGATGATGATTTTCAGAAAGACTAATAACATGGGAAGCAGAACACTCAGCTGCTGCCAAGGAGACACTCAATATGGCTCCAGGCCCATCTGTCTTGGGTTGTGACTGGAGAGCTATTCTTTCCAGAGGCAGAACCAGCTCAGCTGAGAGGAGCTGGGAGACAGAGGAGATAGGCAAGCCTGGGTGTGAAGTGGAGGTGGCACTGGAGAATGACTGGCAAAAGAGGAGAGGGGAGGGGAGGGTAGAGGAGGGGGAGGGGAGAGGAGGAGAGGAGAGCAGAGGAGAGGACCTTACACAGAGGTTAGTGTGTCTGCTGCAGGGAAGGAAGGAGAGCCTGCAGACTTGCTTTTCACGTCATATGTCACCTGAGCCCCTCAGCAGCTAGTCACTAAGACAACAGTTGTTATATAACAGCTCTGACCCACACTGGAGTGGCTGATAGAAAGGAATCTGTGAACCAGACTCAGCCAGGATTGGAGAGCTCCACGGAGCCACACAGAAGCCTCACTTCCTGAGAATTAGGCGGAACGCACTGACAGTGGTCTGACCACAGCACCTGAAGATGCTCTAGCCTGGAAGCAGTCTTGCTCACATGTTTCCTGAGCTACATCACGTCTGAGTGACCACTGTACCAGGTGTTATGAAATACTGCAGTGAGGGGTACCTGGCAGGCCCGTGCCAAGGCATCTCTCTGAGAATGACATCATGCAACAGATCTGGTATAAAGGGGTTTAAAGGGGTTAGTTTGGGGGAAGGGAGGAGAGTGAGGACCTGGAGAAGAGGAATAAGCAAGACCGGTGGACACATAGATAGGCAGACAGATGGGAGCAGAGCGGTGAGGGAAGGCTAAAGGATGGAGTACCGATAAGGACAGAAAGGGATGTAAGGGGCCATGATTCACCAAAGAATGATATCCTTGACTCAAACAGTATGTAAACACAAAGAATGTTTTATTCTGCAGTCCAGCATGCTGGGGTCTCCTATTACCAAGACAGAGAGACAACCAAGTGAGCTTGCAAGCCAGATTTAAAGCACTTTAGGGGATTCCTAGGTAGGTGACCTTTATCTTGCTCCATCTCTAAGGATATTCCATTACCAGGGTGTGAGGGCTGGACACTGCTGCTGACCCATTGTCCTTGCCTCAGGCCAGGCGGTGGGGCAGCTTCTGAGACCTGGACTTGCCTGGACTTGCCCAGTTCTTGGAAACAGAGTTTTATGCCTAGTCTCCTGAACTGCCAATTTGAAGCCTGTCATAGAGTTAGCCTAGTCTTTTCGGGGGGAGGGGGGGAGGGGAAAATGGTGTCGGGGTTCAGGAATTGCCACACCATATAAATACTAATCCCAGTTAAACAAGAATAGTTTATTGAATGCACACCTTAATACTGATCAGACCAGGAATATAGCTCAGAATTACCTAAACTATGACAATGGATATCTTTTTCTGTCGGCTTATAAAGGAAAAAACAAAACAAACCACAAACCCACAGTGAGTTCATACACAGGTGCTGCCTGGTGCTCAGTTCTGGCTCGAGGTATTTTAGACATAACAGTTCCTGCTGATCTTTAACTCTATGTGTCTTATGTGAAGCTCTGTAGAATTTCTTAAGATTAGCAAACCTCACACAGAACAAAACAGGGTACGTGGTCACCATGTCCTTGCTCAGAGTCAAGTCACTCCTCTGTGTCAATGACTGACAGACGTGTTACAGCAACAGTATGAAATAGCTAGCAAGCATGGAACAAAATAGCTACAGCTATTCTGGGGTGGGGTGGGGACAGGGGCAGGGGCAGACCATAACAGGGAATTCAGGGAATTAGTGGGAACAGAGAAAGAGCTGGAGTGGCGGGCAATCTTTTTTTTATGCAGCTCACCTGGCACACCGGGTGGTGGCAAATGCTGACTTAAGCCAGTTGCTAGGTCCCTGAGAGGAGCCTACTGGAATCGATAACACCAGGAGATTTAGTATACTGGTCAAAAAATGCTCCTTGCTAGGCCCTATGGCAGACCCACATCTCTACTGCAGAGACCAAATCTGTACTTTCAGGCCCCCCCCCCCTTGGTAAGTGGTGGGAGGACAGTTCAAAATGCAGCTTTGTTTATGTGCAATTTCTGATTGAAATATACTTTTAGTGGACTCCCGCCTGCTGCAGATGGGCAGGAGCTAGTCTCTCTGTGAATGGAGGGAGAAGAGAATGTGAAAGTGCCAACTTCTGCACAGTCTGAGAGGAGACGGGAGGTGTGATGGCAACCCATAAATACCCAGGTGGAGATGGCTGGGCAAGATGAATCGCCAGAAGCACAAGCCAAGGCTATTCGAGGAAACACAGTCAAAGAAACTGAGGGCAGTGTGAGAGGGGATCAGCTCCTGCAGTGTGAGGAGAAACTGGGAGGGCTTTGGGGGCGGGGGATGGGGGACGAGGGCAGAATTTACAGGAGAGTGCTCAGATACTGACACAAGGTGGTGGACACAGAGGTGGAGTGTGGGGATTCATAGAAAATAGTTATTTTCAGAGAGATGGGGCAAACATCAGCCTTGATGGACAGCTTTTTATTTTATTTTACTTGAAGAAGGGCCTCCAACTTGAATTTTCCACCCTCCTCCTGCTCTCTGCCTCCTTAGGGCTAGGATTACAAGGGTGGGGTCACCACCAGTTTTATGTGGTACTGAGGATCCTAGCCAGGGATTGTGTATGCAAACTGTCACCATCCGCAGGTGCCCTGACAAAAGCAACCTAAGAGAAGAAAACGGTTATTTTTGCTTACATTTCAAGGGACACCAAGCCAGCGAGTCCTGGCTGGACAAGCTCGAAGCAGCTGATCAAGATGCAGAAAGCCATCCTGAGCTTCCTTCACCAACTGCACCTCCCCCCTTCAGTGAGTCTTCCTACTTCCATTAGAATAATCAGGATAATCCCTCACAGGACAGGCAAGCCCAGGAGCTAACTTAAATAATCCCTCACAGGTGTCCCCTTGATTCCAGAGCACATGGATTTGTTAATATCACTCACCACAGTAGGAAAGCACTCTGCCACTGAGCCCTGCTTCCAAATCTGTTTGTCTAATCCTCTGTCTCTTAAGAGACATAATTAACTAAACAAGAAGCCACTGGCTTGCAGATAAAAAAAAAAAAAAAAAGTAAGCAAGGCCCTGAAGTGAGACATCAATTCATATGTCTACTCTGAAGGCTCTAAAGTCACTGTCACTGCTTCCTCCCAGCTGGGTATGGTACTGTGTGCCTGTGGTCCCCAGCACTTGTGATGGGAGAGCACAGAAACAAGAGAATTCCTGTGGATTACCTACCTACTAGTGTACCCAAATCATTAAACTCTAGGTTCAGTGACAGCCTGTGTCTCAAAGAATAAGGTGGGAAGAAATAAAAATACATCCAATGTCAACTTCTATACACGTACACTGAGAAGGCTAGGCTGACTCCAATGACAGCTTCAAATTGGCAGTTCGGGAGACTAGGATAAAATCTCTGTTTCCAAGAACTGGGCAACCCCAGGCAAGTCAAGGCCTCAGAAGCTGCCCCACCACCTGGCCTGTGGTAAGGACAATGGGTCAGCAGCACTTTGCAGACTTCCTCAGCTACTTCCTCAGCAGCAGTTTCCAGATCTCGCCAGCAACAGTTTCCAGCCCCCACACCCCAGTAATGGAATATCCCTAGAGGTGGAGCAAGATAAAGTTCACCTACCCCAGAATCCCTTAATGTGCTTTAAATCTGGCCTGCAAGCTCACTTGGTTGTCTCTCTATCTTGGTAATGGGAGACCCCAGCATGCTGGACTTCTGCAGAATTCTTGTGTTTACATACTATTTGAGTCAAGGGTATCATTCTTCAGCAAATCATGGACCCTAACAACACACACACACACACACACACACACACACACACACACATACACACACACACTCACACACCACACAACACAGGTACACCAGATGAGGTAGTGCATATAACCTCAGTACCTGAGGCTTAAATGATTTTGAGTTTGAAGCCAAGGAAAAGGTGCTAGGGTATAGCTCAGTCATAGAGCAAAGCTCTAGGTTCAATCCCTAGAACTAAATAGAAGGAAAACAAACCGAGAAAAGATAGAGAATCTAAACCCAATATAATCATAAGGAAGGAAGGGAGGCAGATCAGAGCAGAGGCCAATGAAAGAGAGATCAGAAAGACAGGATAGAAAAACAAGAGACCACCAATGGAGGCAAAGACTGATCTGATCTCTAGAAGAGAAACAAGACAAGTTATTAGTTATCTTTAGCAAGAAAAAAGGACTTCAGTACTAACATCAGAGGTGAAGGACACATGACTACTGACTTTCCAGAAATAGAATCACAGGGAATGGCTTGAGCAATTGTGTGCTGACAAATTAAGTAATGAAAGGAAATAAAACTTGAGACCTGTGATTCATGTAATGTATGTCAAATAGCCCAAAGAGTTGTTTGTGAGCTTTGAAACCTGGGCCTGAGAACATAACAGAACAGAGCAGGAAATGCCTGGGCAGGCCCATCGCTTCCCTATCTCCCACCCCTCTGACCTAAGTTAAATGTTAACAGGCTGCTGATGTTTAAATGGACCAATCATGTGAAACCGCGCCAATTCCTCCCCCAACCCCACTCCTTTTCTATAAAACCCCCTAGCTTCCAAGCCTCGTGGTGGAATCCACTGTCTCCTGTGTGAGATACATTTCGACCCATTAAAATACCTCGTGTTGGGCTGGTGAGATGGCTCAGTGGGTAAGAGCACCTGACTGCTCTTCCAAAGGTCCGGAGTTCAAATCCCAGCAACCACATGGTGGCTCACAACCATCCGTAACAAGATCTGACGCCCTCTTCTGGAGTGTCTGAAGACAGCTACAGTGTACTTACATATAATAAATAAATAAATCAAAAAAAAAAAAAAAAGAAAAAAAATACCTCGTGTTGTTACATCAAGGTGTTGTGTTCTATTCGTGATTCTTGGTCAAATCAGAGTTGAGTGGGGGTTTCCCCACTAGGTTCTTTCAGTAACAAAGACAGAAACTGCAACATTGACTCAAAAGAACTGAACACCTGAATAGACAGATATTTCATTAGTTGCAAATAAAAACCCCACACTTGCCTAACGTCCATGGGGTTGCTGAATTCAATCCCTGAACAAGTTCACAGAGAAAAGCCTAAATATTTAGCCAGTGGCTTCATTGGTGACTTCTACCAATGAATTAAAGGGCTACCACGTGTCTCTCACAGGTGACCGATTTGCCTTTAGCTCCAGCTGCAGGGGATCCAGTGTCCTCCTCTAGCTCCCACAGACACCTATACTCATGTGTACATGTCCACACAGAGATCCACAGCATACACGTAATTTTTAAAAATTAAGTCTTTAAAGAGGAATAATTAAAATCCTTCACAAGTTTCTCCAAAAGAGGACTGACTATTTCCTATTCACCTGGAGGCTAGTACCACACTGATACCAAAACCAAAGCATAAACTGGGTGTTGTGATATGCATTGGTAATCCCAGCACTTCGGAGGCCAAGGCAGGGTTATGAGTTCAATACTATCCTTGGCTACACAGTACGACCATGACCATCTATGATGGATTCTGTTTAGATGCTTACCCAGTATTTATCCCCAATTTCTTCCTTAACAGAGCCCAGTTTTGCTCATGAGTCTCTTTGCCAGAAGAGTCAACACTTCCAGACCAGAGGTATCTTAACTGGCCCTGAGTGAGCCAGCAGTCTACTCCTCTTGCCAGTGGCTAGAAAGTTGGGGGGTGGGGTCATTCTCTTTCTGCACCTTGTGATATGTCACTGCTGAGTGGGGCTTATGTGCAGGACAGTGAACGTGGTGAGAAGGAAGGGATAGGAAGTTCCTGGGACGTTGTAAAGATGGCATTATGTTTAGCATATGTTTTATGTTTTTTTTAATTATGTATTCTATTTTATATGTGTGTGAATGTGTACCATATGTACCCAGGAGTCCAAAGAGGTCAGAAGTGTCAGATCCTGGAATAGTCAATGACCTGCTTACACAGGTACCACAAACAAAACCTTAGTCCTCTACAAAAGCAACCTGTGCTTTTAAAAGCTGAGCCACCTTTCTCTCCTCTAGTATATATTTTAAAGACAGTACTGCAAAATTCATGCAGGCAAAGCACCCATATACATTAAAATGAATAAAATAAAGTGCCAGAAAGATAAGGAGGCTGGAGGTGGGGTAAGATCAAGGCAGCAATAACTCAGAACGTTTGGCTTCCGCCTGGAAGGATCTTTTGGCATTTGCTAAGGTGGGGAGCAGGAATTCAGCCCTGACAGATTAATAGGAGTGCCTCCTCAAAGTCCAGAGATCCAAGAGAAGTGCTTAGGGTATCGCGGAGAGGTATCTGAAGACACAAACTGGAGCGTTCCCAGCACGTAGACAGTAGTAACTTCAGGAGACTAAAGGAAGTCCATCAGTGGGTGTGGGAGGGGCAGAGTCTGAGGCCTGCGCCCCAGGTGGCTGCTGTGGCTGAGAAGCAGCTTTATGTAGATAAGAGAACCATCACTCAGCAAAATAGATTTTTATTTCTTATTTTATTTTATTTTATTTTATTTTATTTTATTTTATTTTATTTTATTTGGTTTTTCGAGACAGGGTTTCTCTGTATAGCCCTGACTGTCCTGGAACTCACTTGGTAGACTGGGTTGGCCTCTAACTCAGAAATCTGCCTGCCTCTGCCTCCCGAGTGCTGGGATTAAAGGTGTGCACCACCATGCCTGGCCTAAAATAGATTTAAAAAAAATTATAAATCAATATCTAAGGTGGTTTTTGTTTTGTTTTTTGGTTTTGGTTTTTTTTTTTTTTTCGAGACAGGGTTTCTCTGTATAGCCCTGGCTGTCCTGGAACTCACTTTGTAGACCATGCTGGCTTCGAACTCAGAAATCAGCTTGCCTCTGCCTCGCAAGTGCTGGGATTAAAGGCATGCGCCACCACGCCCAGCTAATATCTAAGTTTTAGTTAAATAGTAGTTCAGAATGATTTTAAAATCCAATTTGCTGTATCCCAGGTCTCTGTGTATATTATCCAATTTAATTCTCACTGAATCTAACTAGCAATTTAGAAGCACCAGTTAAGTAATTGCAAAGTACCATTAAACAAATTGAAATAAAAAGAAAACTCGGTTTAAGTAGGGCTGTGGGAAAATAGATGCCCTGCTGGGGCTGGTGTCAGGGAATTGGAGGGGAGTGGGGAGAAAACAGACAAAATCCCTCTCAGCAGTCTTTGATTTTATGTATGAAGGATAAGTTAACTGTTCTGTATGCTGGTTGTAGTATGGTCAATAAGCAGGAAAAACTGCAAATGACCCAAGACCTTGGGAAATTGTTATAATACATTAACATTTCAGGGTGGCCTGAAATGTTAACTCGGGAGGCAGAGGAAGGCGGATTTCTGAGTTCGAGGCCAGCCTGGTCTACAGAGTGAGTTCCAGGACAGCCAGGGCTACACAGAGAAACCCTGGGCTATACAGGGCTATACAGGGCTATACAGGACAGCCAGGGCTATACAGAGAAACCCTGTCTCGAAACACCTCCCCCACCCCAAAAAAAAAGAAAAGATTATTTATTTTATGTATATGAGTACACTGTAACTGTTTTCAGACACACCTGAAGAGGACATCAGATCCCATTACAGATGGTTGTGAGGCACCATGTGGTTGCTGGGAATTGAACTCAGGACCTCTGGAAGAGCAGTCAGTGTCCCTAACTGCTGAGCCATCTCTCCAGCCCATATTCTTTTTTTTTTTTAAGATTTATTTATTATTATATGTAAGTACACTGTAGCTGGCTTCAGATGCACCAGAAGAGGGTGTCAGATCTCATTACAGGTGGTTGTGAGCCACCATGTGATTGCTGGAATTTGAACTCAGGACCTTTTACAAGAGTAGTCAGTGCTCTTACCCGCTGAGCCATCTCGCCAGCCCCAGCCCATATTCTTAATTTTTAAAATTTATTTCAGAATATTCACTGAGTGGTTTTCCCTGTTATATAAAGAGATAAATGTCCAAGTGCGATTGGGTGGCATATGAACAGGGCCTCAGACTCGGAAGATGGCTTGGAATAGCTCCCAAGAACAAATGAAGGCTGATGGGCAGCTCATTTGTGGCTGCAATCCCATGTTTACAGTGAAGTGGTCCTTCCAGCGAGTCTAATATGCTGACGGCTAGTGAGTCCAGGGAGTCCAGAGAGTGCCAGCATGATAGGCGCAGGATGCCAGGCTTGGCTTTTTAACGTGAGCGCTGTGGACTGAGCTCAGGTCCTCCTCACTACTAGGTAGTAAGTACTTGACTGTTGTGAAAAATATTAGTAGGGGGCTTCTAGCCTGACTTGGATCATTTAGTTCCCAGAGAAAAGACACAAACCCTTTATATTTATGATAAGCTTTAAAGCACTCGAGCTGGACAGATATCAGCCTTCTAAGCTATTAGTAACTCCTTCCCTGTCAATAGCCCCGAGTTATAATTTGCCATGTTCTGCGTGGGCCACTCTTACTCTGACTGGCCAACCTTCACGGCCATGTTTTCATGAGTTACTTACCCCATGGAGTCTTCTCTCTTCACCTGCTCTCTCCTCTTCTTGTGGCCTCTGCTTAGACCCCAAGCCCTGCAACCAAATCCCCACCTATCTCTCTTTTGCCCAACTATAAGCTGTAGGCATCTTTATTGACCAATCAGGGATGACTTGGTGTGAAGATCTCCTCATCCAGGAGGCCACCAGGGCCAGTAATTAGCATTGCAATAGCAACTGACCAACTCTCAACACTTTACTGATATAGCCATCTCCCTCACCTACTACCATACAATTTTATATGCTGTGCTGGAGATAATCGTGACCATATCTGTCTTTCCCATGGGCAGGTGATATGTTCATTGTCTTTGGCTTTTGGTATCAATACAGTGCTTACCAAACTGTAGGCAAGTAGTAGTTGCTTAGTAACTCATTGAACTCCTTATGTGTTCATTCACTGATTTGTTCCTTAATGATGGTATAGGAAGAAATATTAGAAGAGGTGGAAGAGGGGGAGAGAGGAGGGGGAATGGAGGAGGGGATGGAGGAGGGGATGGACAAAGGAAATGGAATTAGGCTCCCGAGAAAAGACTTAAGCAGGCACAGGAGGAAAAGCTCCATGATCTTTCTCTGCATAGCTTCTACATGTTTTCCGGCTTTGAAACCAGGATGAGAAGGACTCACACTTTCCACTGTGGGTCAGGATGAAACACATACATGTGCACGCCTTTAATCCCAGCACTTGTGAGTCAGAGGCAGGCTGATTGCTGAGTTCGAGGCCAGCCAGGCTACATTGAGAAATCTGTCAGAGAGAGAAGGGGGTGGGGGACAGTTCCTTTAACTGCTGTAACACAGCAGCAGAAGCTCCTGGCTTCAGTCAACATAAAGCTATTCTCTTTCAGGTCAGGAGTCCAGAAAGCATTTTAGAGGGCAAAAGTCAAGGTGGATACAGGGGTAGCTCCTGCTGGCAGCTCTGAGGGGAGAGCTCCCACTTTCCACTTGCTCTGTCCCTGCCTCCCCCTTGCTTCCACTTTGTGACTACACCCTGCCTGCAGGAGAATCCAGGAAAGGTTCTGTACCACATGACCTAATTTAGCTTAACCACACCTGCAAAGTTCCTTCTTCTTTTGTTATATGAGATCCACTTTACAGGCTCCAGGTCTGAGGCCATGTGCCTGGCTGGTGAGACCATTATTTAGCCTACTATTTGCAAGCAGGGGAAGTCTTGTCCTGTAACAAAAAGCTACCTGGTATTTCTAGCCTTCTTAATAATGGCTGTGAGTCCATAGCACAACCATGATCTGTGGATTGGGTGCATCAGTTAACATGGCTGAAAAACGACCAGTTACAGTTGCTTCAGAGCTATACGCACATGCATATACGCATATGAACATGCACATGTACAATCATTCACATACTATTAACTTCCATCCATTTACACACACACACACACACACATACACACACACACACACACACACACACACACACACACATATATATATATATATTTGAGTTTCTGCACATCAGCATTTTTCTTTGAGACAGTCTCATAGCCCAGGCTAGGCAGTATGAGTATGATCCAATTCCCAATATAGCTGAAGACTTCAACTTCTGTTTGCTCCCTGGTGTGTGTAGTTCTAGAAATCAAATCCGGGCTTTGATACTTGCTCAGTAAGCACTCTATCAACTGGGTTTTATCTTTAACCCAGAATTATACGATTAATGTGAAATAATAGAAAAAAATACCTATGTGTAATGTATTCTATGAATTCATATTAGAAAGGGAAAGGATGCACAAATTAAAATGTTAATTATCTTCCTTGTAGAACTGAGGCTGCAATTTGCAATTGCTTTTGTGGTGTTGGGAATGAATCTATAGCCCCTACATATTAGTCATGCTCCCTCTACTTAGCCATAACCCCACCCCAAGAAGTGCATGGTTTGATGTGATGGTTATGAGTTTGTAGATTTGTGTTCTAACAGACCAGTGTGTGCCCAAAGCTCTATGTAGATAAAGGGGCAGTGTCTCTCCAGACCCCTGGCCAGCTCCATGTGTCAGGGACACAATGGGTATGTTGCCAAAACTCTTTCTTTCTTTTTTTAGATTTATTTATTTTATATATGTGAAGACACCGTCACTGTCCTCAGACACACCAGAAGAGGGCATCAGATCCCATTACAGATGGTTGTGAGGCACCATGTGGTTGCTGGGAATTGAACTCAAGACCTCTGGAAGAGCAGTCAGTGCTCTTAACTGCTGAGCCATCTCTCCAGCTCCACCAAAATTCTCTTGTTGGCCTTCTGTTTCAGGCCACTTTTCTCTGCTTTAGTCTCCATTTTGGGGGTTGACCTGGGAGGTTTTCTTAGGTGAGAAAGGTGAGTAGAGTCACTGCTCTCCGAGGCTCCTGTAGCCATCTCTTCTAGAAGCAGTCATGCTTGGACTCCCTAACTGTCTAGACTTCTGATGGATCCCACACCAACAACCACATTGGAAGCACACAGCTGCCCAAAGCACAGCTGCTCCTCCCTTCCTTCTCCTTCTGAGGCTTCAGTGATCCTTGTTTAGTATGCAGAGTAGCTAGGATCACAGATGTACAGGTATTTCACCATGTCCAGCTCAGAAGTATACCATCTTTTTAAAGAATGAAAGAGTCCCATAAAATGTTCAAGGCTATGTGCAGGGAATGCTGACTTCACTGGCTCGCCCCCTCCTTCCCTGTTGCATGCTTGAATGGGCATGCAATTTAATACCCATGCTCCCCAACACTGGTAGGCAGCCTGCCAGGTGCCCCGAATTATCTGATAGCAGACTCTCCGGAGGAGCAATGCACTCAATGGTCCTGTCTGCAGCTGGAGTGGAGACACTAACAGGGTCTTGAGTTCTGTCTCATCTTGCTCAGCCCTGTGATAAATGCTGACTGCTTGCCTCTGCCTGTTCTGACCAGGCCAGTCCTATCCTGCCTGCTGCTATTCATCCAGTGTTCCTGCTGCCACACTGGCTTGGCATAGCTTAGGGGTTGTTGGCTCCACACCAAGTCCTGTTCCTCTGCCCCTTCCAAGCCCACACCATGGAGAATGTGATCTGTTTACTCAAATTCTTCCAGGAACCAGAATTCCTGGAATGATCCTACTAGCCCCATTGTGGAATCGTGTGTGAAAGTCTGTATGATTCCAACTGTGAATGACCATGCATATATTAGCGTCTTTGTGACTTGAATATCATAGGGCCTCAGTTTTTCCACTTATACCATGCCTGAAATCGGTACCATAAAAACCTACTATGACAAGTCAGTCTTGTGTATTACTGAAAATTTAGGATTTGAGCCAAGTGTGCTGGCATACATCTTTGGTAACAGAACTCAGGAGGCAGAGGCAGGCAGGTCTCTTGAGTTTGAGGCCAACCTGGTCTACAGATGAGTTCTAGGCAGCCAGGGTTATATAAAGAAACCCGGTGTCAGAGAGAGAGGGAGAGGGAGAGGGAGAGGGAGAGGATTTCTGGGGGTCTGACTATGTGAGTCAAGCCCTTGCTAGCCTCATTTTTGACTTAATGACATCTGGGCATGTTTAAATATTTACAGGGACAAGTATGAGCCCTGCAGCTAGCAAAAGTGTTCAGAACTGCAGTGATAATTCCAGGATAATTCCTGCTAATTGTCTGGTACCTGTTGCATTGTTTGGATCTAGATAAATATGGCTCCCTCCCAACTTTCCTAGAGCTGATACTGGCATGGTGGTTCTCATATGCATTCTCAGAATTTGGGAAGTTAAAACAGGAGAATCACACACAAGTCCAAAGCTGGCCTAGGCTATAAATAGGGACTTCAAGGACAGCCTGAACTACAGAGTGCTAGCATAACACCCTGTTTATAAAGAAGAGGAAGAGAAGGAAGAGGAGAAGAGGAAGGGAAGGAAGGGGGAGGAGGAAGAGGAGGAGAAGGAGGAGGAGGATTTTTAAAAAGGAGATAAAAGGGAGCTGGAGACATGGCTCAGCAGTTAAGAGCACTGACTGCTCTTCCAGAGGTCCTGAGTTCAAATCCCAGCAACCACATGGTGGCTCACAACCATCTGTAATGGGATCTGATGCTTTCTCTCTCTCTCTCTCTCTCTCTCTCTCTCTCTCTGTATGAAGAGAGTGACTCACATATATAAAATAAAATAAATCTTAAAAAAAAGGAGATAAAAGAGGAACTGGTGAGGTGGTACTGTTAGACCTAGTGGGGAACCCCCCCATTCCCGATTTGGCGTGCACCCAAAAAATCACGAAGGACCATCTCTTGATGTAATTACATGAGGACGTTTAATGACGGAGCTACGGACGGACATGCATCCCACACAGGAGATAATGGATGTCGGCCACGAGGCTCGAAAGCTAGGGGTTTTTATGGGGTAAGGGGCTTAGGGGTGTGGAATTCAGCATAGCGACACACTATTGGCTTATTCAAACATTAACAGAAAGATTACAGGGCATCAGGACTTTGTTCCTGTGGGCTGGGGGCTTATCTTTGTTCACATAGCAACCAGTTGATGTATGACTTTACCCGGCGCCAAGAGGCAATAGACAGAGGGGAGGTTCCGGCCAGATGGTGTCAACTCAGACAAGATAGCCTTGCCTGTGTCCTTGCATTCTTTTTCATCTTTACAGTCAAGAGCCCTGCCCTGGCATCCGGGCTCATGGACAACTCTTTTACATGAATTACAAGTTACAAAATCTCATTTTCCTTCAATACTGACCTCTAATGCTGGCATTCGAGAGAGTCAGAGGAGCATAAGGATACAGTAAATATAAACACAGTCTAGGTCACAGGGACTCTTCCTCAAAATAAATAAATAAATAAATAAACAACCTGCTCAGTAGTCAAGAGTACTTGCCATTAGTGGTGGCTAATCTTGATTGTCCCCTTGACCACATCTGCACTTAACTAACACCCAAGCAGCTGTGTTGGGTATTTGTAACCCCCCCCAGCCTGAAGCAGGCTGATCCAGACCTTGACCTTGCTGCCACTAAGGAGATTACCTAGGGTGGAGCCTTCCTGTCTAGATGACTCTATTGTTCAGCCACTGCTGCTGTTCTCCTTCCCTTCAAGACACTGCTACCTGCTGAGAGGCTGCTGAGCTATTCTGGAGACTAGACCCTATCCTGCATGTTGTCACCTGCAGCTGGTTCCAGGCTCCAAGAATGGATTAGCGGGAGATGGGCCTCCTGCTTTATAAGCACAGTTTTCTATTAAACATTTGAGCTTTGATCAGGAACCTTGACTTAGCTCCATTTTTCTCTCAACCACCTAGTTCCCCTCTCTTTTCAGCCCGGCTTGCCTCCCAGGTGAAACCCCATCCATGTGAACAGTTGGCTGGCTCTCAACAGTCTGGCGCCCCGGCCAGTGACCTGAGGAATGGCAGAAAAACGCTGGAGGAACGCTGCTTTGTGTGGAGCTCCATGGGAAGAAAAAGAAAAGGATCGTATCTGGCATGGAATCAATAGGTACACATGCTAGCGCTAGCTTAAAACTTCATTTTTTAAAGTGTTGCTAGTGAAAGATCCTGACAGAATTAAAAGGTCACAGAAGCCCTTAAATTGGCAAAATAGATTTTATTGTTAGCAGAACTAGCTTCACTGATTTAGTAAAATAGAGGTGCACATTGCTCTGGCCACTCCTTGAAACCATGTGTCTGCCAAAGTTTTGACGGTTCCTTGAACCCATGTGTGTGCCCACTGATGAAGCCCATTGCCGGGTGTTTGTGATATTGGTTGCTGGGAAAGAGTCAGAAAATCTCCCCAGCAACCACAACCGGGCCAATCCGGAGTTGCTACACTAGCACCTTGTACCCCTCCCATACCCATTTCTTGAGAATAGACATTGTTTAGATCTGGAAATCCCCTACTTCCCCCTTCTCCTTTCCCCCCTGAGGGCCTATAAAAACTGGGACCCCTTTCCCCTTGAGGTCGACTCCTCTACCACTGTGTGGGATATGAGTCATCCCCAGAGTTTTTGCTTTCCCTGAATAAAGCCTCATGTGGTTTGCATCAAACTTGGTCTCTCGTGAGTTTTTGGGTGTCCGCTATTGTTGTCCTGAGGCCTGAGCGAGGGGCTCCTCTGGGAGTCTTTCACTAGAGGTGCGGGAGGATACAGGCTAAGTTTGGAATCAGTGCTAACCCAACGCTGGTTTCCACTTAGGTTAGCAGTGAATTATTCAGAACTAGGAACTGATCCAGAGATTGTCTGCAGTTTCAAAAACTGCTTTAGGAGAGAGGAATAAGGGTTTAAATTAAATAATCAGGCGATGTCTGTAGTCAGGAGCTGCATCAGGCGGCAGGAACAGGGTTTGTAATAATAAAATAATATAGAGGGAATTTTGAAACTCTCCCAGAGACAGAGAAAAATCGGGGGACGCCCTGCCTTTTTCTCTCTGGCCCTTACAGCAGAAGTTCTCTACCCTCTTTGTGTTGTCTAATGTCTAGTCTAATGTCTGGTGTACCATGTGTCAATCCATGTGTTTTTGTGTCTATTTGTCTGAATGACTGAATGTTCTGTGTTTCATGTTGGAAAATAAAAGATGGCTAAAACTTTATCTGCTGGTTCAGCAAAGCTGAGAGTGACCACACGCTTTAGCCAAGGATCAGGCACAGCAGGGGAGCTACTGCTGGAAAAGCTGCTCTCAAAGAAAGGGAGTCTGCAGCCTCTCAGTTTTGGGGCAAAAAAGCTGATAGATGGGTTTTTTTCCTGGAGGGTTTTCTGCAATCGTCATTATTGTGTTTGGCAAATGACAAAGTGCTTTTTTTTTTTTTTATCTTATACTTATAGCTAGAAAAATTGAAATTCTTTGATTGGTCTAAATTTATTAGACTCATGTAGCTGCTTCATTTGTTTTTTTTTTTTTTGTTTTTTTTTTTACTGGTCTTAGAGGTGTAATATGCTCTGCAGGTCTTCATCGTAGAGTATTAGCTTATAAGTTATTGGGTATGATCAAAAAGGTGTAACACCGGTTACTAGAAAGTTACCTTTAAATTGGTAACTCAGGTTTGGAGTCTTTCCAACATGTGGCATAAGGCAGGCCAAGAGACTGGGCCTCTAAAGATACTTCTAGTTGAGATAATATTTAATGTGATTCTTATCCTAGAAAGTATAATTAAAGGTAAGATTTAAAGCAATGTCTCTTTAATGGAGCATTAAAATTTGCACTGTCATACATTCATAGGTATAAATTGGCAGCCAAATTTCATAACATAATAGTGAAGTTTTGATGTTTATTCTAAGGTGATAAATTGTTTTGAAAATGGGTTTTGCTTTCCCAAGGTTGTAGTTATAGTCTAATATTGCAAAAGAAACTTAAAAATTCTAAAATCTGTCCTCACAGCAAGAGAAACAAAGCTCAGAGCAGCCTTTGCGTGGCTTGTGTAACTTTCTTTTGTCTTGAAAACGGTGCCTGTGCCGGGCTGTGGTGGCGCACGCCTTTAATCTTAGCACTTGGGAGGCAGAGGCAGGCGGATTTCTGAGTTCGAGGCCGGCCTGGTCTACAAAGTGAGTTCCAGGACAGCCAGGGCTACACAGAGAAACCCTGTCTCGAAAAACCAAAAAGAAACAAACCAAACAGAAACAAAAAGAAAGAAAGAGAGAGAGAGAGAGAGAGAGAGAGAGAGAGAGAGAGAGAGAGAAAGAAAGAAAGAAAGAAAGAAAGAAAGAAAGAAAGAAAACGGTCCCTAAGGAAGCTCTTGAAACTCGCCTCTCCTTGTCTTCAGGGAAAATTTCTTTTAGCTAAAAGAACACTGTTGCAGATCTATCCTGATGTTGTTTTAAATAAAGTTGAAATTCAAAGTTTATAAAAAGGTCAATCAGGCTGTAGAATTTATCAGGAAATTGAGATTTGACTTGCCTACTTCATGTAAAGTTATTATAGATTTAAGAGTTTGTTTTTTCCTTTGCATCCGGAAAATTGTAAAGCGTTTGCTTCTAGTGAGCTTGTAATCAGTGGAAAATTTTGCCTCTGGGTACGGCTAATATAGATTTACCTCATGTAAGAGAAATTCTTATTATCTTTGCTTAAATACAAGAAGCTAAGAGTTTAGCCGTGTGTGGTGGCGCACGCCTTTATTCCCAGCACTGGGGAGGCTGAGGCAGGTGGATTTCTGAGTTCGAGGCCAGCCTGGGCTACAAAGTGAGTTCCAGGACAGTCAGGGCTATACAGAGAAACCCTGTCTTGAAAAAAACCAAAAAAGAAGAAGAAGGAGAAGGAGAAGGAGAAGGAGAAGGAGAAGGAGAAGGAGAAGGAGAAGGAGAAGGAGAAGGAGAAGGAGAAGGAGAAGGAGAAGGAGAAGGAGAAGAAGAAGAAGAAGAAGAAGAAGAAGAAGCAGCTAAGAGTTTGAATTTTTCAGTGTATATTGTTTCCTAAGTGGAAAGTATTTTAGCTAATGCCTCTCAAGGGAAGTTTACTTTAAATCCTTGCTCTTACACAAGGAGCTTTTAAGTTCTGGGGAGTAGCTGTTGCTCCAGAAAAGATTCAGAGGCAATATCTTTTTAATACTTAGGGTTTTAGTTATACTATAAAATTGTGGTACAGAAAAATCTAAGAACGAAAAATTGATTTGCTTCAAAATTTTATTTTCAAAAGCTTCCAGGAGATCTTAATTGGCTAAGACCTCACCTTAAACTCACCACAGGAGAACTTAAGCTTTTGTTAGGTGCTATTAAGTGAGACACAAATTAACTGGCAAAGAACAAAAGACTTTGCAGAAAATAAAGAAAGCTTTTATAATTGTTATCAATTATAATCAATGGTAATAAATATTAGCTACCTATTTTAGTTATGGTTATTAAATGTGCCCACAGCAATTCTTTGGCAAGAGAAAACATTATTGTAAAGTCATTTTTCTTCTCCTCCCAACTGACCCGTTGGCCTATGTGGAGCCGGCTGGCTACTGTGGGGCGGGGCCGTGGGGTATGCAGCTTTCCCTGAGTGGTGGTGGTATGGGAGGCCACCAGAAAGCTGGGGCCTCTGTAGCGAACTCAGGGGAGGGCCTGAAGCGCCGGTCACACGGCCATATTTTTCCTGCTAGGACTCAGGGTGCTCTGCCTTTGCTCAGGCTTCCTGGCCTACAACAGATTTGGCCACTTCAGCCTCTAAGGCCTGGGAGGAGGGCTGGAGGTGAGGGAGGTCGAGGTGGCATTCACCTCAAAGCACAGTTTTAACATCCTATTAAGGCTGCTGTGTTGCTAATAAAGAATTGTAAGATAAATTTGTGTATTTTAGAAAACCTATAACAAAAATTTTGTCTTAAAAACCTGACTAAGTGTCTGTTCCTTGTTCCAAACAGCAATTAATTTGGTTATTACAGAATATTAATATTTGTTCTATTGCATACCATCATTTTAAATAAAATTGACAATCACTAGCCCAAAGATAAGTTAAAAATTGTTTTTATGCATGCTTTTGTACTTTCTATAAATTCATGCATCCCAATCACTATATTTAAAAACAGCCCTTCTATGGGAGAAAAATATATTGGAACACACGCTTATTCTTTTGAGTTTCCTCCTGATTCAGCACAGATAATTAAATTGTGTGCTATAGATGGTGTTTAAAAATGTTGAATAATCAAGCTTTAATTTGTATATTTATCAATGTATATCTCAGAGCTTACAATTGCTTAAAATTGTTCATCCCTCAGATGCTATTAATTCTCAAGTTTGCAATTGCTTATGCAACTCATAAGAAAAAAATGCTGTTCCTTTAAGATGACTGTTTTTGGACAGTTAAGAATTTGTCCTTTAGCGGGGTGTGGTGGCGCACGCCTTTAATCCCAGCACTTGGGAGGCAGAGGCAGGCAGATTTCTGAGTTCGAGGCCAGCCTGGTCTACAAAGTGAGTTCCAGGACAGCCAGAGCTATACAGAGAAACCCTGTCTTGAAAAACCAAAAAAAAAAAAAAAAAAAAAAAAAAAAAAAAAAAAAAAGAAAGAAAGAAAGAAAGAATTTGTCCTGGGTTGCCTGGAAAAGACCTCCAGGATTTGCTTTTGTGTTATAGAGATTTACAAAAAGCTTTAGCTGATAAAGGATTACAGATAGCTCCTGAAAAGATACAAACTCAGGATCCTTATAATTATTTGGGTTTTAGACTTACTAATCAAGCTGTTTTTCCTCCAGAAGATAGTTATTCACAGAGACAACTTAAGGACTTTGAATGATTTTCAAAAATTGTTAGGTGATATTAATTGGCTTCGCCCCTATTTAAAGCTTACTACAGGGGAGTTGAAACCTTTATTTGATATTCTTAAAGGGAGTTCTGATCCTACCTCCCCTAGATCTTTAACCTCAGAAGGATTGCTGGCCTTGCAACTAGTGGAAAAAGCTGTTGAAGAACAATTTGTCACTTATATAGATTACTCTTTGCCTTTACATCTGTTAAGTTTTAATACAATTCATATGCCTACAGGATTGTTATGGCAAAAGTTTTCTCTAATGTGGATACATTCAAGGATTTCTCCTAAACATAATATCTTGCCATACTATAAAGCAGTAGCTCAGATGATTATACTTGGAAGGAAGCAGGCACTAACTTATTTTGGTAAAGAGCCAGATATCATTGTTCAGCCTTACAGCGTAGGTCAAGACACTTGGCTGAAACAGCACAGTACAGATTGGTTGCTTGCTCAAATAGGGTTTAAAGGAACTATAGACAGCTACTACACTTAAGATAGGTTGATAAAATTTTTAAATATATATGAGGTGATATTTCCTAATATGACCTCTTTACAACCCTTACACAATGCTGTTCTGGTGTTTACTGGTGGCTCCTCTAAAGGGCGAGCTGGATATCTTATAAATAATCAACAGGTAATCATAAAGACTCCTGGCCTCTCAGCTCAATTAGCAGAATTAACAGCAGTACTGAATGTCTTTCAGTCTGTGAGTGATGCTTTTAATATTTTTACTGATAGTTTATATGTTGCACAATCGGTACCCTTATTGGAGACCTGTGGTACATTTAACTTTAATACGCCAGCAGGATCCCTCTTTTCACAATTGCAAAACATCATTCTTGCCCGAAAACATCCATCCATTCTATATTGGCCACATACGATCTCATTCTGGTCTTCCTGGACCTTAGCAGCAGGCAATGATTGCATCGACAGAGCTCTAATAGGAGAAGCCTTAATTTCATATCCTGTTGCTTTGGCCAAACGTGATCATGAAAAATTTCATCTCTCTAGCCATACCTTAAGGCTCTGACATAAGATTACGAAGGAACAGGCAAGAATGATTGTAAAACAATGTGCTAAATGTATTACATTATCTCCAGTGCCACATTTAGGAGTTAATCTATGAGGTCTTATGCCTAATCATATTTGGCAAATGGATGTAACTCATTATGCAGAATTTGGAAAATAAAATATATACATGTTTGGATTGATACTTGTTCAGGATTTCTTTTTGCTTCTCTGCACACTGGAGAGGCCTCTAAAAAATGTAATTGATCATTGTCTACAAGCCTTTAAGGCTCTGGGATTGCCTAAACTTATTAAGACAGACAATGGGCCATCCTATTCTAGCAAAAATTTTACTTCATTTTGTAAGGAATTTGGTATCAAACATAAGACTGAATTCCTTATAACCCCATGGGACAAGGAATAGTTGAACGTGCTCATCGCACTTTAAAAAATTTGGCTTTTAAAAACAAAACAGGGGCAGTTATTTCCCCCAAGGTCACCAAAGGCACATCTTGCTTTTGCTTTATTTGTTCTAAATTTTTTGCAAACTGATGTTAAAGGTCAATCTGCAGCTGATCGCCACTGGCATCCAGTTACTTGTAGTTCTTATGCCATGATAAAGTGGCAGGACACGTTAACTATTGAATGGAAGGGTCCAGACCCGGTCCTAATCTGGGGAAAGGGCTCCATCTGTGTTTTTTCACAAAAAGAAGACAGAGTGAAATGGCTGCCTGAAAGATTAGTTCGTCAACTGGACACAGATCCTGAATCTCCCAATAAGTATGGCTCTGACCTTGATTATGGCTAAAAATCCTCTTTAGCCAAAAAGTTAATTTGGAGCACAGCCTCCTCTCCCAGAAGAGTTACAGCCTTTCTGTGATTCTTAAAGCCCCCTCGCCCCAACACACAAACACCCGGAAGCTCATAGTTTAAGCTTGATCGTTGCTAATTTGCATTGAATGGAGTACCCGGACTTCCCCAAAGAAGCTTTTGTATTGTTGCTTTTCACTGTCTCCCATTGTTTTTCAAGCAGGTTAGTCCATACCTCTCAGCCTGACTGCAGCAGGTGTGCAGCAGGTGTTCAGCCTCGCCTCCAACAGCGCAGATGGCAGTTATTAATCTATATGAAGAAGCATTTTAAGTACATATTGTGGCTTTGGTCTGAATTGGGAATAAGGTGTGCTATAAGGGCTGGACAGTCAAAGATGGGCACCCAGATCTCAGGACCATACCAATCTAAGACAGAGGTACATGCCAAGAGGCTGTAGTTGTTAATAACACACCACGGAGCCATGTATTGTGTGAAATAATACACAAACAAGCTGCACGTAGCCTCTATGACAGAATTGGATGGTTCAGGAAGATCTAAGATTTCCTAAGTCAGGCGCCGCCGCCAGCCACCATAACTCCCAGGTAGGACTATAGAGCATAAATAAATTTTATGCCAATAACAGGGGGGAAAGTGTAACCCTCCCCCCCCAGCCTGAAGCAGGCTGATCCAGACCTTGACCTTGCTGCCACTAAGGAGATTACCTAGGGTGGAGCCTTCCTGTCTAGATGACTCTATTGTTCAGCCACTGCTACTGTTCTCCTTCAAGACACTGCTACCTGCTGAAAGGCTGCTGAGCTATTCTGGAAACTAGACCCTATCCTGCATGTTGTCACCTGAAGCTGGTTCCAGGCTCCAAGAATGGATTAGTGGGGGATAGGTCTTCCCCCTTTATAAGCACAGTTTTTTATTAAACTTTTGAGCTTTGATCAGGAACCTTGACTTAGCTCCATTTTTCTCTCGACCTCCTAATTCCCCTCTCTTTTCAGCCCTGGTTTGCCTCCCAGGTGAAACCCGGTCCATGTGAGCTGCGGGCCAACTCTCAACAGGTATTAGCACAGGTTGCACCTGTGAGGGGGTATTTCTAGGTCGTATTATTTGGGGAGGAAGACATACCCTAAATCCTGATCATCTGAGGTCAGAAGACTCTCCCTGAATCTTGATCACAGCCTGTAAGCCACTGAGATAAATTCCATCTGAGTCTATATCACTTTATCCCTTAGAGAACACCCAGTTTTCTAGAGGACCCCAGGTTGGTTCCTAGCACCTATGCTGTGAAGCTCACAACTGTTTGTCATCCCAGCTCCATCTAGCGCCCTCTTCTGTCCTCTTCAGGCAGCAACAGGAATGTGTCACACATGGACACACACACCAGGATGAATTTTTTTTCATCTAAAAAGAAATTGGGGATGAGGAGAGGAACTGGGGGTGAGATACCATGACTTGAGGGAATATCAGCTGTCCTGGCGGTGCTGATGTCAGCTGTGTGTGGCGGTGCTTGCTGATAATCCCAACCGTAGAGGGGTTGGAGACAGGGAGATCAGGAGGAAATGTCTCTGTGGCTGCTAAGTGAGTTCAAGACAGAGCCGGGCTACATAAGACCCTAGCTTAAAAGAGCATACAAGCAGCTATTAAAAACAATAAATTTATGAAATTCTTAAGCAAACTGATAGAACTAGGATATCATCTTTAGAGAAGTAATCCAATCACAAAAGAACACACATAGTATGCACTCACTGATAAGTGGATATTAGCCCAGAAGCTCAGAATACCCAAGATACAATTCACAAACCACATGAAACTCAAGAAGAAGGAAGATCAAAGTGTAGATACTTCGATCCTTCTTAGAAGGGGGAACAAAATACCCATGGAAGGAGTTACAGAGACAAAATGTGGAGCAGAGACTGAAGGAAGGACCATCTAGAGACTTCCCCACCTGGTGATCCATTCCATATATAGTCAACAAATCCAGACACTATTGTGGAGTCCAACAAGTGCTTGCTGACAGAAGCCTGATACAGCTGTCTCTGGAGAGGCTCCACTAGTGCCTGACAAATACAGAGGTGGATGCTCCCAGCCTACCATTGGACTGAGCACAGAGTCCCCAAAGAAGGAGCTAGAGAAAGGACCAAAGGACCTGAAGGGGTTTGCAGCCCCATAGGAGGAACAACAATATGAACTAACTAGTACCCCCAGAGCACCCAGGGACTAAACCACCAACCAATGAATCCCACATGGTGGGGCTCATAGCTATGGCCTAGTCAGTCATCAGTGGGAAGAGAGGCCCTTGGTCCTGTGAAGGCGGTATGCCCCAGTGTAGAGGAATGCCAGGGCCAGGAAGGGGGAGTGGATGGGTTGGTAAGCAGGGGGAGAAGGGAGGGGATAGGGGGTTTTTGGAGGGGAAACCAGGAAAGGGGATAACATTTGATATGTAAATGAAGAAAATACCTAATAAAAAAAGAAAAAGAAAAGAAAAAAAGAGCTGACAGAAAGATAGGAAAAGAAGGGAACACTGTGTTAAGTGATATAGAGTGATATAGGGTCATTCAGTGATTGATGGTGATCGTTACACAGATGTTTGCAAATGGTCACTCTCAGTAAGTAGACTGTTGGAGACTACCGAGATAAAAAACAAGACACATGTTGTTCTTGTCCTTCTGAAACTCTTCAGTGAAAACAGGGCCTAGAGAAGTTTTCTAGGGATAAAACGTTAAATGATCATAAACTGTCCATCCCCTTTCCTCAAACGCTCCAAAGTACTCACAACCTGATGTGTATATTTGGAGTGTAGTATTCTAGAGCAGTCATTTCCACAAGCGCCAGTTCTGTTCTTCAAAGGACATTTGACAATGTGTGGTAACATTTGTGTTGTCATGTTGGTGCTGCTATCCACTGCTGCAGTGTTGTGGGTTAAAGCCAGGGAGGCTCTAAGCACCCTAAAATGTAAAGCAGAGCTCCCCTAATTTCAACAGTGCTCAGGCTGAGAAACCTAATGTTGCAACCAGTGAGGCAAGTGGAACCATGGCACCAGACAGAAGAACTAGTATGCTCGAGCAAATTAAAAACACAAAAACCGGACTGGTGAGATGGCTCAGTGGGTAAGAGTACCCAACTGCTCTTCCAAAGGTCCGGAGTTCAAATCCCAGCAACCACATGGTGGCTTACAACCATCCGCAACGAGATCTGACGCCCTCTTCTGGTGTGTCTGAAGACAGCTACAGTGTACTTACATATAATAAATAAATAAATCTTAAAAAAAGAAAAAAACCACAAAAACCCCTGGTAAATCTCATAATTGAGTACGGGAGGTACTTATTATTTATTTATTTATTTATTTTTAGTTTTTGGCTTTTTGAAACAGGGTTTCTCTGTGTAGCTCTGGCTGTCCTGGAACTCACTCTGTAGACCAGGCTTGTCTCGAACTCAGAAATCCACCTGCCTCTGCCTCCCAAGTGCTGGGATTAAAGGTGTGCGCCACCACTGCCTGGACAAAGATATTTAAATAAGCTCTCGACCAGTCCTGGGGTGGGGAGAGGAACAGGTGGAGGAGGGAGGGAAGGGAGTCAGGGATGGACATCTTGTTTTTGTTTTTGTGTGTTTCTTTTCTCCCTCTCTCTCTTTGAATAAATGTCAATTTTTGAGGCAAAAAGAAGGAACCGTGAACATTTTAGACACCCTTTTCTTTGGGGTAGACTCTGCCCAGGCACCTTCTCCTTCTCCCCAAACACGAATGTGCCACGCACTCCAGTCAAGTCAGCTTGACAAGCCGAGAGGCTTGGAAGCTACTCACGAGGCAGAAGAGTTTCACGGAAATTCACTCCTGGAGTCTGGTGTTCTCTCTAACCCATACATTAATTTTCCATTCCTGCGTTAGTTTAGTGTATGAATCCACGTGCTCTCTTTTAGTATTATCCTATTATAAGTGCCTTTTAAGATTGAATTCTGACCTAGCTAAAGCCTTCGCCAGTGTTCCAACAGTCCTAGAAAATCCTTGAGCAAACCTTGGGCTTGGAATTCAGTAAGAATGTTACTATTCAGTGACATTCAGAATAGCCTCGGGTATTACACTATCACTTAGAATAAAAGCCAAGTCGCTCTCATATACAGGAATTTACAATGGTTTAGGAAGTAGATTGGGCTGTGGTTTTAGAGTATTGCATTATTCATGAGATGGTTAGCTAGAACGGAACTCCCTAGTTAGAACCATGACTTGGGTGTGAAAGCCCTTGCCCTAGGAGTGTAAAGACCTCACACCTGGCTTCTAAGACTATAGATGACCTTAGATAGGGCTGATTTTGTCTCAGTCATTTTTATTGCGCAGTTCCTTCCGATCTTTGCATTTTCATTCCTCTGTTCTGTGTAAGAGTCATTAAGCATCCGGTTACCTCATTTGTACCTTGTGGGTATGTCACCCAACTTCCTTATTGTCTTCTGTATAAAAAGTTTGATGCTCGATTTGACAAAATACATTCAGATTCTACACAACCTCTCCTGTGTGCATCTGTCTGTCATTCATCTGACGCTTTGCCCACCTGCGACTAGAGACCCGTTCCATGCAGACAAAGGGGCCCAGAGGGTCTGCAGCACGAATGCATTTCCCTAACCTAGTCACCGCATTTCTAACGGCTTTCCTACCCCAGATAAATCTCCAATATAGTGAGTCAAGGGGCTAAAAAACATGGCTGGCCTCATTTGCTGGTTGTCTAGGGAATTGTCCCCAGGTAAGGGGAGCAGAGGAGAGAAAATGGTAGCCATTTTTACACTGTTTTGTATAGTATTTATTGATTCAAGAAACAAATGCAAAATTCTCAATAAAATTAGTTGGAAACTACCAAAAAAAAAAAAAAAAAAAAAGAGGTGGTGGTGGTGGGAGGTCTGGAGAGATGGCTCAGCGGTTAAGTGGTTAACATTCATCTGTAATGATATCTGATGCCCTCTTCCGGTGTGTCAGAATATATTAAATAAATAAATAAATAAATAAATAAATAAATAAATAAATAAAAGGTCAGTCCCTGCAGCCGCTGCCACGCAGCCCTCAGCCAGCAGCTCTGCTCCACCTCCGGTAGGCATCTGCGGAGGGCTCTAGAGTTGGCTGACAGGGCGGCGGCAGGCAGATGGACTGATGGACGACGGGCGCTCCTCGGTGTTTGGCAGCGGTGTCTCCATGGGTCCAGCCGCGCCACAGTGCTGTGAGTGTTTCCACCACTCCAAGGAGACAGCATCCAGAGTTCTTGGATAAGTTGGCCTTGTGAGGAGCTGGCGATAATTTAATTCCATCTCCAGGTTTTCTGTAGGCACATCGAGAACCATGAGCAGCTTTACTAAGGACGAGTTTGACTGCCACATCCTTGATGAGGGCTTTACTGCTAAGGACATTCTGGACCAAAAAAAAATCAATGAAGTCTCTTCCTCTGACGATAAGGATGCGTTCTATGTTGCGGACCTCGGAGACATTCTAAAGAAGCATCTGAGCTAAAAGCTCTTCCCCGCGTTACTCCCTTTTACGCAGTCAAGTGTAACGATAGCAGAGCCATAGTGAGCACCCTAGCTGCCATTGGGACAGGATTTGACTGTGCAAGCAAGACTGAAATACAGTTGGTACAGGGGCCTGGGGTGCCTTCAGAGAGGATTATCTATGCAAATCCTTGTAAACAAGTCTCTCAAATCAAGTATGCTGCCAGTAACGGATTCCAGATGATGACTTTTGACAGTGAAATTGAATTGATGAAAGTCAACAGAGCACATCCAAAGGCAAAGTTGGTTCTGCGGATTGCCACTGATGATCCCAAAGCAGTTTGTCGCCTCAGTGTTAAGTTTGGTGCCACACTCAAAACCAGCAGGCTTCTCTTGGAACAGGCAAAAGAGCTAAATATTGATGTCATTGGTGTGAGTTTCCATGTGAGCAGTGGATGTACTGACCCCGAGACCTTCGTGCAGGCAGTATCCGATGCCCACTGTGTGTTTGACATGGGAACAGAAGTCGGTTTCAGCTTGATATTGGTGGTGGCTTTCCTGGATCTGAAGATACAAAGCTTAAATTTGAAGAGATCACCAGTGTAATCAACCCAGCTCTGGACAAGTACTTCCCATCAGACTCTGGAGTGAGAATCATAGCTGAGCCAGGTAGATACTATGTCGATTCAGCTTTCATGCTTGCAGTCAATATCATTGCCAAAAAAAACGTGTGGAAGGAGCAGCCCGGCTCTGACAATGAAGATGAGTCAAATGAGCAAACCTTCATGTATTATGTGAATGATGGAGTATATGGATCATTTAACCGCATTCTTTATGATCATGCCCATGTGAAGGCCCTGGTGCAGAAGGTAAGTTCTGAGCATGCTCTTTAGCAGTGAGAATGGTGGACAGGATTTGGGGAGATTAAAGAACAATGTCTTCATACAGAGACCCAAGCCAGATGAGAAGTATTACTCATCCAGCATATGGGGACCAACGAGTGATGGCCTTGATCAGATTGTGGAGAGCTGTAACCTGCCTGAAATGCATGTGGGTGATTGGATGCTGATTGAGAACATGGGTGCATACACCGTTGCTGCTTCTACTTTCAATGGGTTCCAGAGGCCAAACATCTACTATGTAATGTCACGGCCAATGTGGCAACTCATGAAACAGATCCAGAGCCATGGCTTCCCGCCGGAGGTGGAGGAGCAGGATGATGGCACGCTGCCCATGCCTTGTGCCCAGGAGAGCGGGATGGACCGTCACCCTGCAGCCTGTGCTTCTGCTAGGATCAATGTGTAGATGCCATTCTTGTAGCTCTTGCCTGTAAGTTTAGCTTGAATTAAGGCATTTGGGGCGGGGACCATTTAACTTAATTACTGCTAGTTTGGGATGTCTTTGTGAGAGTAGGGTTGGCACCAATGCAGTATGGAAGGCTAGGAGATGGGGTCACACTTACTGTGTTCCTATGAAACTTTGAATATTTGTTTTATATGGATTTTTATTCACTTTTCAGACATGATACTAACATGTGCTCCTCAGCTGCTGAGCAAGCGTTTGTAGCTTGTACATTGGCAGAATGGGCCAGAAGCTTATGTTGTGACCCATTGTGAAAATAAAGTATCTTGGAAAAAAAAAACCCAAAAAACAAAACCAAAACTCCATACCAGGTTCCTGACTTGGAGCATGTGACCATGACATCTCACTAAGAGGACAACTGGTCAGGTAGCACAGAAACCCAGAGTTCTCCATGCAATGAGTTGTCTAGATAGGCCCCCGAGTGTCTAGCCAATGAGCTTCCCTTTCTGGGCATATCTTCCTGCAAAAGATGAATTTAAACTCTGGTTCACCCTGAGTAAGTCCTATGCATCTTCATCCACTATGAATAAACAGTTTGAATAAGCAAGGTCTGTCGCCTTCATTGAGGACCTGTCGAGGGAAGGAGAGGTGTGGGTAAGCTTTCAGAATATAGAGCCTTGGCTAAGTCTCTCTAGAAGGCCCTTCTGCACTCCTGGCATTCAACCTAAGCAAGCCATATTTTGCCCTCCTCATTCCACCTCCACCCCCGTGCCCTGAGTATATCTCAGGCCTGAGGGTCCTCTGTTCCCAGCTACTCTCAGTCCTCCTGTGGAAGGAGGGTGAAAGCCCCTATTGCCAGCTGCGTCTCAGTGCACAGGAATTTGAGAACCATAGTCTCTGTCCCAGCCACTGCCACTTCTTACCTGGAGAAACATGGGCTGGGACCCTTATCTTAGGCTGAGTTTTGCCTCCGCTGAGTGATGTGTCTGACAAGCTCAAGAAAGGAACGTAGTCTATCTACCCTGTGTTTTGCAGCCTCCCCAAGCAAGCATCCGACACCCAGCATTCCAACACCCCAGAGGCAAACAAAACACAGAACCTCAGCAACCTTTTAATATACTTCCTTATGTTATGGTGACAGCTCCCTCCCCCCAAGCCATAAAATTTTTATTAATACTTTTTTTTTCTAAAACTATTTTTGGAGATTTATTTATTTGTTTATTTGTATATGAGTACTCTATCAGTATGTACAGCTGAATTCCAGAAGAGGGTATCGAATCACATGGTTGTGAGCCACCATGTGGTTGCTGGGAATTGAACTCAGGACCTCTGGAAGAGCAACCAGTGCCCTTAACTGCTGAGCCATCTCTCTCCCTATTGATATGTAACTATAATTTTACTACTTTTTTTAAAAAAGATTTATTTATTATATGTAAGTTCACTGTAGCTGTCTTCAGACACACCAGAAGAGGGAGTCAGATCTTGTTATGGATGGTTGTGAGCCACCATGTGGTTGCTGGGATTTGAACTCTGGACCTTTGGAAGAGCAGTCAGGTGCTCTTACCCACTGAGCCATCTCACCAGCCCAATTTTGCTACTCTTATGAATCTTAAAGATCTGTGTTTCCCAAAGGTTTTAGGTTACTCTTGTGAAAGAGATCAAGACTAACAGGTTGAGAACCACTGGTCTAGAAGGAAATTTCTGAGTGCAGTTTTGAGCTATACCCACACAGAAACAAATTTTACTTCAAACTCTTAGAAAAACTGGGCCTCCTGTATCCTGTGACACTTGTGCCTAACAGAAAGGACTGGGCAAAGAGAAGCTACGTTCTCAGAAGGGCTATGAACCCACCTGCCAGTACCAACCCACGAGTGCTGTTTCAGAGTGCGCTGCACTGTGCTATCATTCACTGATGAGGGTGAGATTTGGCTGATCCCCTCCCACAGAGGAGGGGCACAAGAGAACCAGTTCAGTGTAGTTTTAATACTTAAGAAATCCTGGTGCAGTATTGCTTCTTGCCTCGATGGTTTATGGTCCTGAATAAAAGATACACATACAGCCTTTGCATTTTAATATGTTTTAAGAGCACAACAGCCGGGCAACTGCTTAGCCTCCATGTTGTTAGGCAACCCCTTAGCCTCCATGTTGTTAGGTAGCGCCAAGTTACTGCTTACTAATCTCTATGCTCCATCTTGACTGCTCCAGACCCAACTGAGCAGCCTTCTGGGCCGCTTTCTCTTGATCCCTTTATTTGGTGACTCTGAGTCTCTCTTCTGCACATACCTCAGGCACGGCCCCTCCTCCTTCTTCTCTCCTCTTTGCAGTCCCAAGCCCAGGAAACCTAAAACCCAGCCTCTTTTTCTTCTTACCAGTTATTGGCTGCTGGCAATCTTTATTTACCAATCAAAATTAACTGGGGGCAGGTTCCCAGAAACTACATGCAGACAGTTTTGTGGGACATAATTAGGCCAGTCTACATAGTGAGTTCCAAGATCGTCAGAGCTATGTGAGACCCTATCCCAAAAACTATCTCAACAATGAAAATCTTTGTTATCCCAAACCTCAATGGCTTACCCTTTCTCACACTTGAATTTCTCTACTCTTAGTTTTGGATTCAAGTCCTAGAGACTCAGTGAGTTTTGTCTGGCTTCCTTATTGCATTGTAGATGATCAACTGCTTACATGAGTGTGCATAGCAGGTGCTCAATGTTTGTTAGGTTGAAGAATGGGAGCTGTATTGTGCAATTGCCTCTTGGCTAGGCTGCTCACCAGCATAGCGGTTCTACCACCCATGTATTTCAACTACTGAGGAATCCCACACTCCAGCCTTCCTCTGGTGCTCACAGAGTTCTCGTGCCGGGGAGGGAAGCAACACTTTGTCATTGTCTTCCTCAGCAGTCCAGGCATTTACTTCTGTCAGCTGGCATTTCTGATCAAGTTAGCATTTGTCTCCCAGCCTGACAATGGTCAGGCCGATTACATAAAGGCCCAAGCTATTGAAAGGAATGGAGATGAGGAGGCTTGAAAATTCTTCACTCTTTGTTCTTCTAATGGGTGACAGGATAATTAGTCCAAATGAGATGCAGCTTCTCTCAGCTATATTTAGTCTAATTGCAGAGTTTCTTCCCCAGAGGAGTCTTGAATTCCTCCCTAGTAGACAGTGGAGCCAGCAGGGGACAAAGCAGAGGAGTCTGGCTGGCCACAGCAGGACATGCTCAGAAGGGAGGTATCTTGGGACAGATCAGGAAATGGGGTTCAGGCCCCACTCTGTCCCTAAGTAGCTGTTGGCGGCCTTGCTGTATTCCCACAAGGTAGGAGGATGGCAGAGCATTCCAGTGTGGTTTCAAATTCATTATATAACATCAAAGGCATGTGGGCATGTCTTTTGTATTTTTTATTTCTCAGAGAATTGTAATCTTAGAAAAATTTCAAGTTTATAGTGGTGAACATACTTTTTGTGTTATTATTTTGCTTGATTTAAAAGCTCAAATTTCAGGGCTAGAGAGACGGCCCAGCAGTTAAGAGCACTGACTGCTCTTCTGAGAGTCCTGAGTTCAAATCCCAGCAACCATATGGTGGCTCACCATCTGTAATGAGATCTCACGCCCTCTTCTGGTGTTTCTGAAGATAGCTACAGTATACTTAAATACATAATTTTTGTTTGTTTGTTTTTTTGTTTTTCAAGACAGGGTTTCTCTGTGTAGCCCTGGCTGTCCTGGAACTCACTCTGTAGACCAGGCTGGCCTCGAACTCAGAAATCCACCTGCCTCTGCCTCCCAAGTGCTGGGATTAAAGGCGTGTGCCACCAACACCCGGCAAATAAATCTTTCTAAAAAATAAAATAAAAGCTCAAATTTCATCATTGCCAACAAAGAGTACCCACTGTTTTAAGTGACAGGCTCAATTTGTTTCTTTCTAAAAACACCCAAATCTAAAACTATATTTCTTTATTGTCCTAAACTGTGTTATATGGTAAAAGCCTAACTTATTTCATAGTTCAGCTCATGCCATAAATAATTTTTGCCAAAATAACTACTATGCCTTGCATTCAACAGACAAAATGCAACAAACAAAACTGTTTCATGAATAAACTCATTTTGTTATACATACTAAAATGACAGGTATTCAGAGCTGTAAAAGAAGTTAAAAACATGGGCTGGAGAGATGGCTCAGCGGTTAAGAGCATTGACTGGTCTTCCTGAGGTCCTGAGTTCAATTCCCAGCAACCACATGGTGGCTCACAACCACCTGTAATGGGATCTGATGCCTTCTTCTGGTGTCTCTGATGACAGCTACAGTGTACTTGTCATATATATATATATATATATATATATATATATATATATATATAAAATAAAATCTTTTAAAAAAGGAAGTTAAAAAGATGCATTTCCTAATAAGCAACTTTTAAAAAAGCCACCATGTGGTTGCTGGGAATTGAACTCAGGACCTCTGGAAGAGCAGTCAGTGCTCTTAAACACTGAGCCATCTCTCCAGCCCCCTAATAATCATTTTTTAAATATAGTATTTTAATAGTGCATGTCTGTGTGTGACTTTCAATCCCTCTGGAGTTGGAGTTATAGTAGCTGTGAGCCTCTCGATGCTGGGAGGAGACCAGGTTCTTTAGAAGAGCAGAGCCATCTTAACCACTGAGCCATCTCTTCAGCCCCTTCAACTTCAGGCTTTCTTCTCTTCCTTCCTCCATTTCTCATTCTCTCTCTTTGAGATAGAGTCTCACTCTGTAGCTCTAATTAAAAGAAGCAATGCGCTCAGTGTGCTCTCAGCAAGTGATGTAAGAGAGCTTTGTGAGCCTGACACAGGTCACAGTGGAGACCTAGTGCAACATCCAAAGGCCTGGATAAAGAAGCCACTACAACTGTTGAGTTTATCAACACAGAGGAAGCAAAATCAGTATAAAAAAACAAACCAAATATTTGTATCCTTGTATCCACCAATTCAGTTAGAAATGATTTTTTTTCCCAAGACTGCCTTTGCCTCTTGAGTGCTGGGATTAAAGATTCCAGCACCTTAACTGTCCAGCTCAATTCCAGCTTTAAAGATTCATGAGATTCATGAAGGTGAAATCTCCACAGAGGCCAGGGACATGAGTACAGACCAGCCAGGGCTGTACAAGGAGATCCTGTTTCCAAGTTAAAACCATAGGGCCAACAGCATAATAACCTCAGTTCTGCTCCCACTAAACACACAGTAGAGAGACCCACCTCCTATAGCCTTCTTCTCTATAGGACCACAGAGTGTGAATGCAAGTGTGTGCGTGCATCTGCACCCCACATCAAAATAACAACTTTTAAAATAATCATTTCTATCCAGGTGGTGGTGGTTAATGACTTTAATGCCAACAGAGGTAGAGGCAGGTGGATCTCTGAGTTTAAGGCCAGCCTGGTCTATACATCAAGTTCCAGGACAGCCAGGGTTATACAAAGAATCTCTGTCTTGAAAGAAAAAAGAGAAAGGAAGAAAGAGAGAAAGAAAGGAAGAAAGAAAGAAAGAAAGGAAGAAAGATGAAAGAACAGAAAAAAGAAGAAAAGAAAAGAAATAAATTAAGCCAGGTATAATGGTATATACCTTTAATACTAGCACTTGGGAGTCAGAGGTAGGCAGATCTCTGTTAATTTGAAGCCAGTCTGGTCTACAGAATGAGTTCTAGGAAAGCCATAGCTATATACACTGTATATTTGTAATATACAGTGTTAACTTATATTTGCAATATCATTTATGATTGATTTTTACTTATAGTATCATTTAGGGTAAATCTGACAAAGATTACCATTGCTAAAAACAAAGACTCATACATCATAAGGCAGATGATCAAGCAATATTATGCTTTCAATCCCCCCAATTAATGCATTCTTTAAATATAATCGTAATTTGAGATTACACTTGTAATCTGCAGAGAGAATCTCTTATGAACTGTGTGGAAACATCTCCTCTCAATGAAAAGCTGATGGCAGGAAATAGAAGGTGGGACATCTGGCAGAGAAAGATAGGTTCTGGGAAAGAATCAAGAGTAGGAGGTTAGCCGTGGGGATTCTGAGACGATGGACGTATGAGACTGAGGAGAGGTAATCAGCCATGTTGCACACATAGAATAATCAGTGGGTTATACAAGTTATGAGCCAGTCAGGGAACAAGCTTATAACAGGCATTTATTCATAAATAAGCCTCAGAGCTGTTATTTCAGGAACTGGGTGTGGGTGAAAACTCCGAGCCTGTAGTAATCCCAGACTTGGGAGGCTGAGTCAGGAGGACTACCATGAGTTTGAGACTATTTGGCTACACAATAAATTCTAGACTACCAAGTAAATAAATAAACAAGTTCCAATAAAAAAAATTTTTGTAAAAAAAATCTAGTACTCCAATTCATGTAGAAATAATGGCTCCAATAAAGTTAATTCAATTTCACAAATGGAGAGTAATGTTGAAAGGCTAATATTACCAGACGTCAAGATTTATAAGGTAGCAGTAACTAAGGCAATGTCATAATATTCAGTGACACACAACTATATCAATAGAATGAGGTCCAAAAAACAATTTCACCCATAGATAAATTACAAGTGGCTCTCAACAGAGATACGAAAATTATTCTGTAGAAAAATTAGTCTTTTAAAATGTGCTAGAGCAGCAGGCAGATCTCTGAGTTTGAGGCCAGCCTGATATACAGAGCAAGTTACATGACAGCCAGAACAACACAGATGTCTTTCCAAAAAAAAAAAAAAAAATGTGCTAGAGCAACTAGAAATCAAGATGCAGAGATCACTTTAATCTATACCTTTCACTGTATCAAAAATTAATCACCCCATCTCCTATACACACACACACACACACACACACACACACACACACACACACAAAGCCAGGCAGAGGTGGGGAATGCCTTTCACCCCTTAAATCTGGTCTTAAAAAACAAATGAAAAAAACCAAGACCAAAAACACACACCTCACCAAAGATCTATGGATGTCAGGCAGCAGTTACACCTCTGTTAAAATGGCCAAAACATTGACCGAAATGTTGTCAAGGGACTGGATCTTCACACCGTTGGTAGGATTGTAGATTATTACACTTAGGAAAACAAGTTAGCATTTACAGAATGCAGACCATGTAGCCATCACTTTAACCATAACTTTCAATCAGAGAGCTTTGCCCAAAAGAAATCAAATCCTATGCCTATTGGTAGATGCGTATAAAGACGCTTTATTAAGAATAGGAGCCGGCACCATTGCATACGCCAGCAAGATTTTGCTGAAAGGACCCTGATATAGCTGTCTCTTGTGAGGCTATGCCAGTGCCTGACAAACACAGAAGTGGATGCTCACAGTCAGATGGAACACAGGGCCCCCAATGGAGGAGCAAAAGAAAGTACCCAAGGAGCTAAAGGGGTCTGTAACCCTATAAGTAGAACAACAATATGAACTACCCAGTACCCCCAAGACCTCCTGTCTCTAGCTGTATATGTAGCAGAAGATGGCCTAGTCGTCGGCCATCACTGGGAAGAGAGGCCCCTTGGTCTTGCAAACTTTACATGCCTCAGTACAGGGGAACCCCAGGGCCAAGAAGTGGGAGTGGGTGGGTAGGGGAGTGGGTAGGGGTATGGGGGACTTTTGGGATAGCATTTGAAATGTACATGAAGAAAATACCTAATTAAAAAAAATGGGCCGGGGGTGGTGGCGCACGCCTTTGATCCCAGCACTTGGGAGGCAGAGGCAGGCGGATGTCTGAGTTCGAGGCCAGCCTGCTCTACAGAGTGAGTTCCAGGACAGCCAAGATTATATAGAGAAACCCTGTCTCGAAAAAAAAAAAAAAAAAGAGTAGGAGACAGGCAGTGGCAGAGGCAGGTGGATTTAAGGCCAGCCTGGTCTACAGAGTGAGTTCCAGGACAGCCAGAGCTACACAGAGAAACCCTGTCTCGAAAGAACCAAAAAAACAAAACAAAAAACAAAAAACAAAAACAAAAACAAAACAAAACAAAACAAAACAAAACAAAACAAAAAGAATAGTAAAGTGGCCAGGCAGTGGTGGTGAACGTCTTTAATTCCAGCTCTTGTGAGGCAGAGGCAGGTGTATTTCCGAGTTCTGAGGCCACTCTGGTGATGGTGAGAACAGAGACAGGAAGATCACTGGGGATTGTTGGTTGCCATCCTAGCTCTAGTTAAGTGAGACAAGAGAAACTGACAGCAGGACACCCAACTTCTTCCTCTGGCCTCAGCATGTACATACAAGGAGCACACATGTGTGCATATATGCCACATAGGTATCACACATGCAAAACATAGTAATGATCACTTAGGGATCATGTACAAACCTGCTTTAGTAGTTTTGTTTCCTGTTGCAGGACGTGGTCACATCGTATCCATGATTAGGAGCAGAGAATAGACAATGCAGGCAAGCAGTAGCCGGCCTAGGGAATGGTGGCGCCCACGTTCAAGGTGATGCTACCCTCTTCAATTTTAGAGATCCACCATAGGCATGCACACAGACCAACATAGCCAAGTCCTTGCTGAGACTCTCTTCCTGCTTAATGCTACATCATGCCAACTTGGCAATTAAAACTATCGTACTACCGCATCACAAGTTTTTATATCTCAGAACTACTGAACCCATTAAACACAACTCCCATTTTCTTCCATCCTTTCACTCCTGGATGTGATTCTGACTCTTCTGGGAATTTCGCATTCCTGGAATCTCAAAGTTAATTGTCTATTTTGTGTCCGGCTTGTTTACTGTCCATGTCTTCAAGGTTCAATATGTTACCAAGTGTATTTCTTTCCTCTTTAAGGCTGGATAATGTCCTACTGTACCTATATAACACCGTTACCCCTGTTGTCTGTTAGTGGATATTTAGGTTGCTTATGTGAAGGCTATTAAAGTATCACAAACATTGGTATACACATATGTTTGAACATGACTGTTTCAACAATACAAACAAGTCCCTTCTCTGGCTATATACCCAGAATCGTAATGGCTGGATCCTATGGTAATTCTTATATTAATATAGCTGGAATGTAAAATGTGTCCTTCAGGCTTGGACTCCAACTGGTAGATGCTATCTGGGAAGGTGATAGAAAGTAGGTTGGACCTAGTTGGAAGAAATAAGTCACAAGGGTCATGTGTTGAAAAGACGTACTTTGTCCTCCACACTCTACCTCTTTCTCTGCTTTTTACCTGCTATGAGGTAAGCAACTTTGCTGCACAAATTCCTTCTATAATGACAGCACTGCCTCACCATTGTTGTCCAGAAGCATCAGAGATACCTGGCCACGGACTGAAACCTGGAGCCAAAACAAATACTCCCTCCCTTCAAGTGTTGCAAAAGTGAAACCCAAAAGTCAGCCCAATAGCTACAGCCTTTACATTCCTACCACCAAGGCATAAGGGCTCTACTTCATCCTTGCCATCTGCCTTTACATTCCTACCACCAAGGCGTAAGGGCTCTACTTCATCTTGCCATCTGGGTACTGACCTTGGGGGAAAGTCTACTCATGTGCTTTGCCCTTAAGGTGGTTTAAATAAGAATTGCTCTCAAAGGCTCATATATTTGAATGTTTAGTCACCAGGGAGTGGCACTGTTTGAGATGGATTAGAACTTTAGGAGGTGTGGCCTTGTTGGAGTAGGCTTCACTAGAGGCAGTCCACCGCTGGCACTGGGCTTTTAAGGTTTCAAAAGCCCATGCCAGGCCCAGCCTCTTACTCCTTCTGGCTGTGGATCAGAATGATGCCTACTACCATGCTGCCCACCATAACAATGAACCAGACTTCTGAAACCATAAACAAGCCCCCAACTAAATGTTGTCACTTGAGCTGGAGAGATGGCTTGGCAGTTAAAAGCACTGATTGCTCTTCCAGGGGTCCTGAGTTGAGTTCCCAGGAACCAAATGGTGGAAAAAAAAATACGTATGTATATGTATATATTGTATATATTATACATGTATATGTGCTTTTTCATGTAACACTTGCCATAGTCATAGTATGTCTTCAATAGGATAGTGACTAAGATAGTCCTCAACCCTCTTTATATATTCAGAATTTATTAGATACCATTTGCAAATATTTTCTACCATTCTCCAGTTGGTTTTTTTTTTTTTTTTTTTTTTTTTTTTTTTTTTTTTTTTTTTTTGGTTTTTCGAGACAGGGTTTCTCTGTGTAGCCCTGGCTGTCCTGGAACTCAGTCTGTAGACCAGGCTGGCCTTGAACTCAGAAATCCACCTGCCTCTGCCTCCCAAGTGCTGGGATTAAAGGCATGCGCCACCACTGCCTGGCCAGTTGCCCTTTTATTTTGATGTTCTTTAATGAACAAATCTGTAAGCTGTTAAAATTTTTTACTTTTATTTTTTGAGACAAGGTCTCACTATGCAGCACTGCCTAGGACAGAAGTTGCTATGTAGACCAAATTAGCATGGAACTCAAGAGATCTGTTTCTTTGTCCTGAATGTTGCGATCAAACATATACCACCATGTCCAGCTTAAGCTCAGTTTGTATCCACTCTTTCCTTTTTTGGCCTTTCAAATCCAGGAAATAACTGTCAAATCTAATTATGAAGCACTGTTTTCTTCTGATTGACTTTAATTTCTAATGTAAGGGTCCTGTTATTTTGCATGTGAACATCAAGTTAACATTTTCACATCTGTTGAGAACTGCCCTTTCCCCGTGACTGACCTTGACACGTTCAAATCATTTGTCTAAATACATAAGTTTACTTCTGGGCGCTGTACTCAAAGGGCCTGTGCTTTTGTCACTAGTTTTGATTAGTGTAGCTTGTGATTTGGTTTTCTTTTACATTTGTTTGTTTTTAGTTTTTTCTTTCTTCTCTCTCTCTCTCTTTCTGGCTTTTCGAGACAGGGTTTCTCTGTGTAGCCCTGGTTGTCCTGGAACTCACTTTCGACCAGGCTGTCCTCGAACTCACAAATTAGCCTGCCTCTGCCTGCCAAGTGCTGGGATTAAAGGCGTGCACCACCACTTCCTGGCCCTAAAATCCTTTTGAATGTCTTGTTAAGAAACACTACAGTTTAGTGATGAACCAGGGAAAGGACAGGCAGCAGGTAAGCCATATATCACATGTTCCATTTCTTTAGAAAGAAAAGGTACAGCTAAAGTAAAATCGTATGCCTTTATTCAACATGAGTCATTAAGACAGAACCATTATCGTACATTCAACTTGTAAGAAAACAGCTTCTATAGTACCAATAAAGGGGAGAGTATAAAGTGAGAGAACAGACGATAGTATGGAGTTGAAAGGCAGACTGTTCATGTGTCAAAGTGCGAAGGCCTATGTGCACAAAGTTTCCAGTCCATAAGACTAATGCTAAACTCATCTCTTCCATTCTGATTCTCTTGGTGCTGGTGAAAGGTGTGCGGCAGGAAATCACTCCATTAGGAGTTCTGAAAACACATCAAAGCACTTATGGCTATAGAGGCTTTTTAACTCTGAGAGATTCATTGGTCAAGTACTAGACCTTTCATATATTTTCCTGGGACACGTCTGATTAAACTATTATTCCCAGCCTAGAACATTCCCTCTCTACTGGGGCAGGGTCTTATGTATGGCTTTAAATTTGCTATAGGTGAAGATGACTTTGGACTCATCTTCTAGCCTTCACTTGCCAATTGCTGGGAACTTCAGTCACATGACCATACCCTTCTCTCCATTGACCACTGGTTGCTATATGAGACTATGGAAGAACTGGACTTGGATATTAAAATGATGACATACAGGGTTCAGCAGGTAAATACTGAAGCCGTCCTATGTTAACTGAAAGGAGCTGCTACCTTGAAGATGAACCTGCAATTTCATTTCTTTTTTTTTAAAAGATTTATTTATTATTATATGTAAGTACACTGTAGCTGTCTTCAGATGCACCAGAAGAGGACGTCAGATCTCATTGCAGATGGTTGTGAGCCACCATGTGGTTGCTGGAATTTGAATTCAGGACCTTAGGAAGAGCAGTCGGTGCTCTTAACCACTGAGCCATCTCTCCAGCCCCCAATTTCATTTATAAACTCTAGGTTACCTGAAAACATTAGTTTGGTTTTAAAAGTAACTTTATATTTCACGTTCCATATGAAGGGCAGAGGCTGTGTAAAATGAATTCTAACATATCTTCAGTTTTTTTTTTTTTTTTTGAGACAGGGTTTCTCTGTATAGCCCTGGCTGTCCTGGAACTCAACTCTGTAGACCAGGCTGGCCTCGAACTCAGAAATCTGCCTGCCTCTGCCTCTCGAGTGCTGGGATTAAAGGAGTGTGCCACCACTCCCGGCCAGATGTTTTTGTATGAGTGAATTCAGTTCCTAATTAGGCTTACCTAATAAAGATGAATCTTGATTATATTTAATAAAATTGAGTATTGGCTCAGGTTGGCCTAATACAGTATTTATGATGCCAGCCAAGTTCAGATACAGTCCTAAGCCCTGATCTGTGGCAAAAGCTGCCATAATTTACATTAAACTTTTCTTTCAGTCCATGTCTCAAACCAAATTCCATGCTACACTCATAGCAACTCATGTTAAATAAAACTGCAATTTTAAAAAAGTACTTTTAAAAAGAGTAAGGCACTCAACTTAAAGTTTAAGTCCATTTAAAAACTACATCCCAGGTTTATTCTTTTTCTCCCCAATGGTTCCTTTTAAATTTTCCAGTTAAGATGAAAATCAAACTTTTTTATATCTGCCCCTCATTTTGAGTATCAAGAAAAATGAGATCGAGGCTCGTGGAAGAACCCACTATCTAGTCACAGGTGGCCTCCATAACCAATCATATGGCTTTCTCAGGTTTTCTCTTTGTTGCCTTCTGGAAAGTCCCCTTCTAGGGAAAAGTGAATGTTACTGTGTATGGAAGCACTCATTCCTCAGTCTGTAGTCTATCTTCTGTGAAAGGTGTCCTGGGCAGAGCCGAAAACTCTCACTTGGTGAAATACACTAAAGTTTGAAGTGCAAATGCACATCTTTTGGCATATAGAAAGTTGTGAATCCAAATTATCTGCTAAAAGACAAGAAGTAAGGAAAACTCAAGAGCCAAGTACTGATCATGACTTCTTACCATGCAGAAAGTCCTTAAAAAAAAAAAAAAAAGACTTGGGCCTAAGGAAAAGGAATGAAGTGCATTTTAATTCTGTGACCTAAGGACATAAGATTAAGAACATGCAATGTTTAAAAATTCTCTTAAGCTGCATTTACCCCCATTGTTTATTTAGCCTCTCAATCGCCCCAAAATATATTTTATTAATGTGGCACCTCAAGTCCACATTAGCTGCTGTCATCTATGGGCAGTATCTTTTTTTTTTTTAAAGATTTATTTTATGTATATGAGCACACTGTAGCTGTCTTCAGACACACCGAAGAGAGCATCAGATACCATTACAGATGGTTGTGAGCCACCATGTGGTTGCTGGGAATTGAACTCAGGACCTCTGAAAGTGCAGCCAGTGCTCTTAACCATTGAGCCATCTCTCCAGTCCTAAGTGAATTTTTCTTATCCTTGCATAACCAGCACTTTGTAAGGGTTGAGCACATAGTAAGTACCCAATAGATACTTAAGTAACAGGATTTGTATATAAAAGTCTTGAAATGTTCAATTTGACTGAAAGTCAGTTGAGATAAAGTTGTGTAAAAAGCAATGAAATAGGTTTCTAAGATTCTGGGAGCGAAAGGATATGGATTTTGCTTACAAAGTAAGTGTGGTAAATTGTTAAGTATAGATGGGAGCTAATTTCACCTTCCTTCCTTTTATGATTAGGGATTATGATGCAGATGTCCCCCGAGAGTAAACATTTCATTTGTGTGTGCACACATACGTAATTCAAGTGTACTTGCCTGCATGGGCACACAAAGAGGACAAAGGTTAGACAAAGGTTCATGTGGCAATGTTTTCAGTTGATGCTCCACCTTATTTTTTGAGATATAGGCTTTTCTTTCTGAATCTGGAGTTTAACTGATTGGGAAACCTCCAAGATCAGCCCTTTTTCTATCTCCCCAGAGGTAGTATTACAGGCAAATATGACAGACACCCACTTTCTATGGGTTTAAGGGTCCTGCAGGCAGGTCATTATGCTTGGGCAGCAAGTGCTTTTAGTGACTGAATTTTTCCATGGTCCCCAAAATCTTTTTTAGAATAGTGCTTTTAGTTGAGATCTGTAACACTGTCTCTTAGATGGCTAGACTAACTTCAGTGTTTTTACATAACTCAGATGTTGGAAATTTCAAGTTACTTTAAGAAAATGCTAGGTAGCCTAGCTTGGTGGCACATGCCTTTACAGCACTCAAGAGGAAGAGCAGGTGTTTTTATTATCACTGAACTTCATTACAAATTTTATAGACCAGGAGATCTATATTTCCAAGACCATCCATGTACGTATTCTGTTCTACCCATTATATCCCAAAACCATTTATTTGACACAGTGAGGTCTCATTAATTCAAGAGTAATACAGGTGTGGGAACAAAGACATTTAACTTCAAAAAGTCTGCCTACTGCTCATTTCCCTAAATGCTCTTGACACAAGCCATCTTCCTAATTATTTGAAAAAAACCTAACCAAGGCACAGGTGTTCTTAACACAGATCTAGGTTCTGACCGCCCGAGCAGTCAAGCACAGGAATTTGGCTATGAAACTCAACTCGGAGACAGACTGGGAGAGAGAACACAAGCCTTCTGTGTTTCTGAGGTTGGTTCTTAAGCATCCCAAGGGCCTGGTGTGTGATGACCAACACGTAACAAAGCATCAATAGCTGTGAAAGCCCAAGATGTCTCCTTACCTTCCGGGATGCTAAAAGGAGCCACAGACACACTACAAGGGACTACTCTGATTTCCTCGCTCTTCCAGTGTTGTTAGATGGTTAGGAAACTGGTGAAGGTGAAAACACAACAGAGATGAGCTATCATGTTTTCATATTTTTCCTTAAGTTCTGAAATACTCTGTCCTGACTTATGGCCAAGTTTCCTCAATTTACTCTTTCCCAGTCTGTGGTGACCTTCCCATAACTGTATAAGGCAACTATTTGAAGGCCTTTACCCATGTTACATTCAGATGTTAGATCTCCAGATTCATCAAAAACTACAAGATTTTTAATTTCACTTTTAATTATCTTTTACTTAATAATAAAATGAAAAATAATATATGAATACATACAATCTATATACACATATTTATTGCAAATACTTAAAATTCTCATTAAAATGATTTTTCCTTATTTGTGAAAAAATATGACTTATTAAATGGCATTGACACCAACTTCTCTGTACATACCCTCAATTCCAATGGTAACAATTCCTTTAAAAAGGCAAAAGACAAAAATTTAGCATTTACCAAACCAGTCTGTACAAACCTTATCACCAGAGAGGGAAAAATAGCTTGTGCTAAATAAGTCAATATTCTTTTAAAATAAAAAATAAAAGCCCCAAATCATTCCCATTATTGCATTTTTTTTTTTCCGGGAAATAATCTGTTTTTAGAGCAACTCCTTTGAAATAATTTGTGCCTTAACAGTGAGACCCTACCATTAAACATAGTATACATGAGAAATTCAGTCCTCCACTGTCACTTTTTTACATAGATATTAAAATATATATTACTTAAAATATATTACTGGAAAGTTATTTTTAAATTGATCTTCAATAGTTGTATCAAATGTAAAGCATTAAAAAAAATAAAGTAACCAAGACTCTATGAAGCTACTGCTTCAACTTTAGGAAATGTCTACCTACTGCTTTGTTCAATAGGTATATAGGTATTGAAACACAGAGGAAAAGGTCCCTGCCTATCATGTTTTGCAAAGTCTCTTTGGACTGTTCTATAAATTGAGCTGCAGACTACCCATGGCCAAGTCCAGCACTTAGCACACACTGTTGTAAAGCAACAAGAAACTTCTTCTCCTTGTTCAGTGCTCATGGACAATCTCTAAAATAAATCGCAGAACAATGAGTAATGGAAAGCCTGCTCATAACAAACCATTTAACCCAAGAGCTCATGAAACTTTAAGAGGAGGAAAGCAGCATAGAGCAATCAGAATGGTAACTGAAGGGACCGTTCTATGTAGGACAACACACCTTCACCCGGAAGGCAGTGAGGTCTATTAATGTACATCTGAGATAGGCTCGCAAATATTCCCATTTCTATACCCATAGAAATGTAGCCTTCCCCTCTCAAGAAAAGCTCCCTCACTTGCCAGATCTTACTCAGAAATCTCACACAGAACATGGGAGATAGCTTCAGTGTCTTGAACACAGGACTTAAGGAACCAAGGCCAAACAACTCCAGGTTATTTGTGCTGCTCCCCCACCCCCATATTACTGAGCTAAAGAATGGTGATTATTCAAAAAGCAAAACAAAAAGTCCTTATGATTCAGAGAGTGTTCTACTTAGGCAACTCAGAACACTTAAAAATAACACTGAGATGACACAATATGAATACTATCCCAGCGATTTACAGAGACTACTTTGAGGGCTGGATGGGGCACAGCCCCATCAGGTATCAGATATATTTAATACCTCACTGAAAATTGCCACCCAAAGCCCAAAGAATAAGCTTAGCACTTATTCAATCAGTTCAGAGTTGAGTTAAAGGTAAAAGAAATGATAGGCCATGACAAAATCTGTGTTAATAGTTACTGGAGTGACAAACTCAAAGGGCCAGACTAGTTTATTTTCTGTTCATTTATAAGATGAATGTTCGTCTTCCATCTGAAAGCATGTTTTAACACAAATAGACTAGATGGATTCTTATTTAATATATTTTCAATCTAAAAAAATTGTTGGTAAATGCTGCTTTTGGAATACTTTTAAATGGAAATTAGTTGGGTATTACTTAGTGGAGAAGAACAGTACTTCAGACTTACATAGCCTGAGGAGATCAAGAAGAGTAACAATGTAATTTCCTCTTTAAATGGACCTGACAGTCCCTAATGTCTTCCTCTTTTCCATCCATTCTGAGATTAAGGGAAGTATGGAGCAAAAGCCTTTCTAGAAAGCAAGGTAGGAAATAGGAAAATTATTCTAATACAAACTACTCACTGACACCATAAAGTCTATTCCGTCATTCACCCTCTTAAAGCAGGGTAGACAAGGGAGACTACTCAGCTATGGGTCTTTTAAGGTCCCATGGGGACTACCCATTGTCCTGAAGGTTTGGGAGCAGAATCCTGGCTTGTATTTTTTTTTTTTTTTTTTGGCTCTTTCAAGACAGGGTTTCTCTGTATAAACCTGGCTGTCCTGGAACTCACTCTATGGATCAGGCTGGTCTCAAACTCAAAAATCCGCCTGCCTCTGCCTCCCAAGTGCTGGGATCAAAGGTGTGCGCCACCACCGCCCGGCCTGGCTTGTATTTCTTACTGGTCCTTCACTTCAGAACATACACACTTCTTAACCATGAATCCTTGAAGCCTTTCTTCTCCCTTATCTATGCATTTCTTGAAATAAAGGGGGAAGGTGGAAGGATATCACATTGTCTTGACTAGTGCTGTATACAGAATTTAAACTGTAATTGCTTAGGTCCACAATAGCAGGGAGGAAAAATGAAGGGTGAGCTTCATAGTTTGGAGCAGGGACTGAGGAAGCATTCCCAGTGTTTGATGCAAAAAGGTAGGGTGGTCAGGGGAGGGCATCACAAGGCAGGCAAAATACCTTACTGTCTCCTTTCTCCAATCTGGAAGGTGATATAATTAGCAAGTTAAATTGTTCTGAGTTTTATAAATAGCTTTTGAAATACACCTATACTGGGTTGCAATATTACACCACATACTTCAAATTAGGAGACTTGAAACCAAACAATACAGACTATATAATACTAAATTTTGGTGAACTATTTTTCTTTAAACCATCTCTAACTTAAACAGTATTTCTTTAAAAATTCGTAGCTAGCTTTTGTTTTTTAAAAAAGACAAGTGTTTCACTGTGTACTCTGGAACTTGCTATGCAAACCATACTGGTCCTAACCCAGAGATTCACCTGCCTCTTCCTCCCAAGTGCTGAGATTAAAGGCGTGTCACCCACCATGTCCACCAACTAGTTTTTCTTTTCTCTCTTTTTTAAAAAAAGATTTCTTTATGTATATGAGTACACTGTCACTGTCTTCAGACACACTAGAAGAGGGCATCAGATCCCATTACAGATGGTTGTGAGCCACCATGCGGTTGCTGGGAATTGAACTCAGGATCTCTAGAAGAGCAGTCAGTGCTCGTAACCACTGAGCCATCTCTCCAGCTCCTTGTGTGTGTGTGGTTTTTTTTTACTTCTTTTATTTATTTAGGGTTTTTGTGATTATTTTTGTTTTGAGACAAGGCTTCTTAGATAGCCCTGGTTGTCTGGAGCTCATTATGAAGATCAGGCTGGCCTTGAACTCAGAGACTGGTCTGTCTCTGTCTCTGGAGTACTGGGAGGATTAAAAAAAAATCAAAAGGAAAGAAAAACAGCAAAATCTCACAGCCATATATTCCATTAGTCACTCACAAGACCCTTTCACAGTAAGCATCCCAGCTGTCCTGACAGCCGAGATTGTAGAATCACTTTCTAAAACAGCAAACTGTGTACTTGTGTGTGGGTGCAAAATTTATTATAGTAGGATGGCACAGGGTAGCTGCATTCATCTCTTATGCTCTGGATGCCAAAGCATAAGTATCACTTAAGACCCTTTCTACCTAAAAATGGATTGAGAGAATAGGAAAAGACTATTTTCTGTCCCATGTTAAAACCACTCTTCCAAATTCCGTGAAGTTTCAGTTTCTTCAATTTCATCCCTTTTCCAACATTACACAGTATGCGCACATGCGCGCGCGCGCACACACACACACACCCACCCGTAAAGTGTTTATTGGTGGGAGCCCATGATTGATGCAATGTTGTGATGTATTATTGCTGAACTACTGCCACGTATATACTAATCTAACTCAGCAGTCCCTTAGAAACAGAACCTCTTAACAGCAGAGCTCTGCTTTTAACAACAGTACTGATTCATGGAAGCCAAAAGCTAAGCCAGGGCTGTCAGGGTCAAAAACACTGTCTGTGCTGTTAATACCTTTTGAAAATTTCACTGAAAATAGTTCCACCTAAAGTAAAGGGATGAGCAAACCCCGAATTAAATCCCACAAAGGCCATCTTCTTCGTGAAGAACCTGAGCCAGTCTGTGAAGACATAATCAGCACTATGATCGCTCCCTCACTTTCCTTTTCATAGCCTGGGGAAAGGTCAGAGGCAGACAGCTTCCTTTCACCATGCATACCGTTCAACTTTTCTCAGTCAAAAGAAATGGAACATAAATCTGAATGTGAAGTTAATACATCATTACCTAAATACTTTGAAAAAAATGTTAAAACAAAATGTGACATATTTACATGATTTTGTAAGTGCAAACTTTGTCACCAATTCAGTCCTATTTGACTCAGACCTACTATACAAGGTGCTCTTCCTGTAAATGTGAAGACCTGCATTCTGTATTCCTGATTAATGTCTCTTGAGACAACTGAAACTTTATTTCTGTGATTTAAAAAGGGTGCAAGAACATGACTTTTTAAGCCTTCCCTTCCCTCCTTTACATACGCTACAGTCTTATTACCGAACAACAAGGCAGGAGACACAGAGTTTGGAGGGGCCAATGCAATCATCATGGCAGAAAGCTCCACATCCTTTGCACATGATCATGGCTTTCAACCGGCAGTAACATTTTGATGGTGTGTCCTCGATACTATTGTCATCAGGAAAAGTCTGAACAGGAATTGTCTGGCCATGGCTGCTGGGATTCATTGCTTGACTGGCAGGGATGGTAGTGACAGTCACTGAAAACGACATGACGTCCCCTACATTGCTAGATACCTGGCTGCCTGGTATAGCAGAGTTATGGTCCATGTCTGATGAGGTGGAGACATTGATCATGCCTCTATAGCTTGGCCCTATCTGTGTGGGGCTTCCATACAATTTGGGGGTTTGCAGTGGTGGAAGGAGTAGAGGCTGATGTGTGGGACTGTCTGCGGGAAGAGAAAGAGCAGTAGAATTGAAAAGCTCAGGGCTGCTACACACTGTCTTACCTCTCACAGCATGAGTCATCTGTTTATGTGCTGCCGGAATAAAATCTCTAGGCAGGCTCTTTTCATCAGATGCTTGGCCTCTAGAGAATATGTAATTCTCCTGGCCTAAAGTGGTTTGCTCACTCACTGGTGCCTCAGTCTTACCATTCTTGCTAGCTAAACAATCATTGGTAGATGAAGCTTCCCCATGGTGCGGATGCCTGCCAGAACTCTGGGAAGCCCATGGCTCCTCCTTCACTGAAATAGGCTCCTGTTCATCACCTACGCGATCTTCATCACTTTCATCTTCTTTGCTGCTGATTTCTCCAGTTGTGTTTTTATAATCTGCATGCCCCATTCTCAACGCCTCAGTGGGGCTACTTAGACAAAATCGATCATCAGGATTTACAGAATGGGTCCTTTTAATGTTCTCTGTACCCCTGCCATAGGTGGAAATATTAAGTAAATAGTGACCTGCCATTGCAGGCTTGGATGTCCTTCTGCCAGCAAAACCCAGCATGAACTTCTGACTTGTGGAGATGTCTTCCAAGTGGAAACCTGAGTGAGCAAAGTTGAACTGAGAGGGCGGTACAAATGAAAGAACACTCTGTCTCTGAGCCCTCTGGATAAGAGTCTGAAAGAGCTGATCTTGCGTTGTTTTACTTAGACCTTCTCGGTACTGGTGAGTGTCAATGCAGGGGTCCTTCCGGTCCTTAGCAGTGAAAACTGGCCTTGGAACCTGGGAAAGCTGTTTACTTTGCAAGGGTTTCCCCAACTGCGGGATAGCCAGATGGGCCTGCCTGCCATTAACTTCCTCTCTGCTGCTACTTTCCATTACACTGATACCAGGGAATATCCCTATGCCTTTTTCCTCTTTTGTAGTCAGTGGAACTGTTTTCATTTCAATTTTGGTGAGAGGCTTAGGCAGAATTTGCTCCAAGGGAACATCTTTGCCCTGGAGCAGCTGAGTAACTAAAGGATTATTAGCAGGGATACTAGAACTTGTTCTTGAAATGGGTCCATTCATATTTGCAGAAGTTCCTGGGGTTTTAAGGCTAGAAGCTGCTGGCAAAGTGCTTGAGGATGGAGCTGATCCAGTAGATGTTGCAGTTCCACTGATCTGGGGTACAGGGAGTTTTTCTAAACTGGCTGTTGTCACAGGAGAGGAAGTCATATCTAGTGGAGCAGGAGCAGTTGTCTTTGCTAAGGCTGAAGGCTTTGGTGCATTCTTATTAGAACCTGCTTTGGGCTCAACTGTGCCATCAGCTACAAAATAAACAGTTGAGGCTCCTGAGATCAGAGGAGGCCCTGTTGGAGACAGAGCTTTTTCAAGTCTGCAACTCCTAGGGTCTTGCAAGTGGCAAGGAGAGGCTGCTGTGGCTGTTGCCTTGTGGAGGTTTGGTTTTTCACTGTTTGATATTTCTATGTGGGCTGGTAATGGGACACTTGTGCATGCTCCACTGCTGGCAAGTCCCGTAGGCACTGAGGAGGTTTGCTGTAGTTGTGCTCCAGAGATACCAGGAGGCTGTGCTTGGCCTGGCATATTGGTCTCAGGTTGAGGACCACAGGGTAAAAGTTCTCTCGTACCTCCCCTGCTTCCAGTTCCGGCCAGTTCCAGTGTGGGACCTTTTCCATTTGTACTGACTGGGTCTGAGCCTGCACTTCCTCCTCCAGCAATTTTCCTTTCACCACCCTCTCTTGGACTTTGTCCACCCCCAGGGCCAGGTCCCGGAATGGTCCCTCCAACTGAGGCGGCTGCAGCAGCTGCAGCAGCTGCTGCGGCTGCTGCCTTTTGTGCTTTGACCAACTGGGCTTTTGCTTTGATGTCTGCCAGAGTTCTGGCTCCTGTTCTGTAAGGACTAGTGATGGAGATTGGAAAACGAGCCCTGGGAGAGACCTGTGATGTAGAAAACAGCATCGGGGAGATTCTGGAGACAGGGATCTAAAAAAAGTAAGGGATGGGGGAAGGCAGAGGTCAATTTTCAGCTGTAAGACTAGAGCAGATAACTAACACAAAGCACCCATGGCACATATGGCTGCTCTACAACTAACAACACACATTGTGTCTAAGGTTCAACCTTAATCTATCCACCCATATCAAGGTCCATGCATATATTGTCTGCCAGTCATTTTCAACCCTGGTGAATTCTATACTCGATTTTAAAAATGTATGTGGTTTTGGGTTCCAGCCTCTAGCTTACAGATCAGAACGGCTAGAAAAATATGTATTATACTAAAGAAAAAATTGTGAAAACCTACTAAATTTCAAAAAATTTTTTTTTCTTTTTTTGAGACAGGGTCTCATTATGTAGTTTTGGCTGTCTTGGAACTCACAATGTAGATCAGACTGGCTTTTAAGTCACAGATCCCTCTGCCTCCTCTATTAAAGACAAAAGCATGTGCCACTACATCTACTCTGAAATCACTTATTTTTATAACATTAAAAAAAAAAAAACAGATTGTTGTCTTAAGTTAAGGAATATGCATCCAGATACGATGCCTTTCAGTATTTGGTGGAATCAAAAGAAGCAAAAAATCGTTAATATTATAGAGTATTTAATTAAAAAAATTAAGTGATCAATTATAAGAAAAGCATGTCATCTTTCTATAAATTCCTCAATTATAAATTTTAATATTGCTATTTTTCATAATTCAAAAAGTATTAAGAAATCAACTCCCTATACCTGAGAAATCCGTTCTAAAATCATAGGTAGCATTATTTACTCAGCACATAATGGTTAGAAGCTGTGGGGATAAGAAAAGCAGCAACTGGCCGGGCGTGGTGGCCATGCCTTTAATCCCAGCACTTGGGAGGCAGAGGCAGGCAGATTTCTGAGTTCAAGGCCAGCCTGGTCTACAGAGTGAGTTCCAGGACACAGAGAAACCCAGTCTCGAAAAACCAAAAACCAAAAAAAAAAAAAAAAAAAAAAAAAAAAAGAAGAAGAAGAAGAAGAAAGAAAGTAGCAACTGCTACTTCTTGTTAATAGAGAGAAGAGACTATAAGACAAAATAGATAAAACTGTTAAATAAAACACAGGAAATTTGTTTGGAGAAAAACAACCTTATAATGATACAAGCCAAATATCCAAGTATAAGGCCATTCAGAGGTCCAACCTATGTGTTAGTTCAAGGCTGGCCTGGTCTACAGAGTGAGTTCCAGGACAACCAAAGCTACACAGAGAAACTCTGACTTAAGAAACAAAACAAAAAGTCTGGTGGTGGTGGTGCACGCCTTTAATCCCAGCACTTGGGAGGCAGAGGCAGGCGGATTTCTGAGTTTGAGGCCAGCTTGGTTTACAGAGTGAGTCCCAGGACATCCAGGGCTATACAGAGAAACCCTGTCTTGAAAAACAAAACAAAACAAAAATAAACCAAAAACAAACAAACAAAAAAAAAAACAAGATAGAAACAAAACAAAAAAGTAAAAGGACCTAATAACTGTTTGTTTATCCTATAACCACTTAGTAAGTTTTATTGTTATGCCACCCACCACAGAATGCTTGTATTTTTTTGTTTGTTTGGTTTCGGTTGTTTTGTTCTTTTTAGAGAGGATTTCTGTTTTAGCTTTGGCTGGAATGGTATTCTTTTTGTAGAGCAGGCTGGCCTCAAATTTAGAGATGTGCTGGCCTTGGCCTCCCGAGTGGGAATGTTAGGAGTGTGTATATATGTATGCACATGAAACACACAAACATACTCCCTCTCTCTTTTATGTGTGAACAAAGATCATGCTTATATACACCAAGGTGGTCCTCAAACTTGTGACCCTCCCAAGTGCAGGGATTTCAGTTATATCACCATGCCAGGCTCATAAAAATACTACTTGAGGGTTTTCACCCTACCCAGGATAATACAAGATGACTTAAAAGTCACCAGTATAAACATATTGAAATTAAAAAAGGACAAAGCAGTTAGATGTTTTTATATGTTTAAGTTTCAATTACTTTCTGTCTTCATGAAGCAGTAATGAAATGTAATATTTTGCTTTTAAGAATATAAACGAGCTGGGCAGTGGTGTGGCATGCCCGGAATCCCAACTCTGAAAGGCATAGGCATAGGCTTAGGCTTAGGCTTAGGCTTAGGCTTAGGCATAGGCAGAGAGGTAGGCAGATCTCTGTAAATTCCAGGCCAACCTGGTCTACAAATAAAGTTCTAGGACAGCCAGAGTTCTTATACCGAGAAACCCTGTCTCAAAAAAAAACCAAAACAACCTACCAACACCACTCCCCCAAATAATAATTAAAAAAAAAAAAAAAAAAAAAAAAACCCAACCAAAAGAAACAACAAACAACAAAAAACCAACCAGTCTCTGGTTCCTGAGATTAAAGCTGTGTCCCACCATAGCCCAGCTAGATTCTGTTACTTTTATATGTTTTGTTTTGAGAGGAGGCCTCAGTGGTTTTGGCAATTCATTTCTTCATTTGCTATTTTTCCAGAGCTGTGGTCATAGGTATGTAGAAACAAACTGGCTAAAACATTTTGTTCTGGTATAAATTATGGAAGCTAGATAGAATGTAAGATAAGAGAGTAAAACAGCTTCTGACTAAATCTATGAAAGGAGAAATTTTATAAATCTGGTCAGAGTGGAGAAAGTCTTCAGTGGGGACCAATCTATAGTAAACTAAACTTTAATACAGTTCCTAGGTCTACAATTTGTTTCTGATTTGACATTCACTAAAGAAAGGTTTTTGGTCAATAATTTCAACACTCAATAACCAGCAACAGAAAGACTAAGACTTTGATGCCAGCCTGAGTTACATAGCAAGAATTTGCCTCTAAGATGTGAATAGTTAAGTGGGCTGGGGTTGTTTATTCAGATCCCTTACTCAAATATCAAGAAATAAATATAGGAAAGCAGTTCTAAAGCCTGATTATTACTAATTTTATTTACATAACACCACAGTTATGTGTATTAAACGTACACTACTGGTTCTAGGTTAATACCACCAATTATGAAACTTAGCAGGTACAACAAGCACTTTCTCACCTTGAGAGGTGGGACTTTTCGCACTTGGACCCTGTCCCCTCTATTAAGAAAAGGCTGTGGGGAGACCTGAAATGGCTGCTGGTGCTGGCGATTCTCAGTGATACGTGGTCTTTTCTCCCAGCTACTGGTGGCCTCTTCATCAGTAAGAGAAGATTTCCTCTTGAGACTTTCTTGGATCTGATCAGTAACAGTTGCTGGTGGCATCTTCATATCAGGGTTCAGTGGACTGGCTTCTGCAACAGGCTTTATTATGGGTTTTTGTAACCCAGCATTTTTAGATTTGCTTGGGGATATAGCTAACGCTTCTTGGTTCTCACTTTTGTTATTACGAGAAGTTGTGGTTACATGATTTTCTTTCTCAGATTCTTGTTCAGCACAGGCAACAGGCTTCTGCTCTAAGAGACCCTCATCCTTAGGGCTCTTGATGGGTTTCATGGTGATAAGCTCATTTGTATTGCTAGCTGATGCAAGAACAGGTTCTGGGGATTTGGAGTCTGGCCTCGCCTCGTCTTGATTTTCTTCCTTTTGGGATGGTGATGGTATCTGCACTGCTTCTTCTTTACACTCGGACTGAGGAACTACTGGGACAATTCTGACAGGAGAGGCCTCTGAAGGAAGTATGGATTTTGGTTGCTCAGCTGGGGTTTTCTTTGCTTTGGGATCACTTGAGGAAGCTGTCAGTTTCTGTGAATCTTCAAGGCTTAGGCCAGAACTAAAAAACAGAAGGAGCTGTTAGTTGGGAAATAGCCCATGTTACTGAAAACACGAGAAAAGTAGACTATGTCAATAACTAGAAACCCCTGACACACAGCAAGTATTTTTCTAAGTGAGTAGAACTCTTGAGCCAAAGTAATTAAATTCAAATCCTGTCTCTGATACCAAATGTTGACAAGATACTGACTGGCTAGGTAGGCTTCTGCATCTTAGTTCTTTTACTTCAACACTGGAATTAACAACATCGATATTGCTACTGATAAAGTGAACTTCATGTGAAGTACACATTTGGTACATAATAAAAGTTCTATAGTGGTGATTGTTACTGTTACTTCTTTCCTCTTATTATTATAGGAGTCATAATGTCTAGAAATTCACAGGCTAGCTAGAAGAACCTAAAGAAAGGTCAAATGCTTCTACCCTGAGACTTAGGTTGGAACTGTCATCAGTTTTGTTCACTAGTGTTTGTAGGAAGGTTGGCCCAAGACTGGGGGGGGGGCACCTGAAAAAATAGTTATTAATTTTCTCCATAAGCTAAGAATTAGAACTGAGTTTGTAGAGAGCCTGCTTAAATTCTACTTAGACTAACTCTAAAGTTCGGAGGTTGTGTGCTGCTGAGCTATCTGAGGGTGAAAGTCAGCTGGGACTTGCACAGTGTGGCTTGGAAAAAGTGAAGCTAATTTTTATGAGTCACCAGTGACTCTTTTTAAATGTTTTACATTGTTACTTAACCAGCAACAATCAATTAAGCTGTCTCTAGCAGCTTAAAGGAATTAGTAATAAAAAAGAGTCTATTTAGTGCCACTGAGATGTCCACCTAGATTTGAACCAAGGAACTAATATGCTAGAGAGAACCAACTCCACATTGAGGCATGTGCAATGTGATTTTTTTTTGTTTTTCAAGACAGGGTTTCTCTGTTTAGCCATGGCTGGCCTCGAACTTAGAGATCCGCCTTCCTCTGCCTCCCGAGTGCTGGGATCAAAGGCGTGCGCCACCACGCCCGGCGTGCAATGTGATTTATAAGATTATACTCACCATCAATTTTATCTCTCTCTAAATAAATTTATAGAAAAATCAGCATTTGAGAATCTTAATTTTAGTAGGTATCTTACTTAAGTGACTTTAAAGGAGATGAACACTTACACTTGGAGCTTTAAAAAGAAAAAGCCTTTACTTTCTCTGTGGTCAATAAAGTATTCTCACTGGCATTTACCACTATGTAGTAAGGAGACTAGCAAATAGGAGCTGGAATATGTAATCCTATGCGAACCAAACAGATCTATTATCTATTAAATTTACCCAGTAGAATTTCATTTTGATTTTGTTTTTGTGTGTGTGTCCAAAAAAATTAAAAAAAAAAAAAGTTGTTTAAGACTGCAGCCCTGGGGCTGGTGAGATGGCTCAGCGGTTAAGAGCACCTACTGCTCTCCCAAAGGTCCCGAGTTCAAATCCCAGCAACCACATGGTGGCTCACAACCATCCGTATCAAAAATCTGATGCTCTCTTCTGGAGTGTCTGAAGACAGCTACAGTGTACACACATAAAATAAACAAACAAACAAAACAAACAAACAAACAAACAAATGACACAAAACTGGGAACACTATGAGGGAGGGAGGAGTGAATCTGAGAGGAGTTAGGAACAGTAGGGTGAAATGATCAAAATACATTAAAAAAAATAAAAAGAGTGCAGCCCTTTAAAAATAAAGTGCGTGTCTTGATTCAGTGATGTTCATCTCCAAGTCACATAGGAAAGGATTTTAATTACAGGCTTGGCATAATAGCCCACCATCACATGATTGTTTGGATTCCTGACTGGTGTAGATCAATGATATTTTGGAAAATCACTATAAAAATGCACAGAACTCTCAAGTATAATTCTATCTCATGAAATTACAAGAAGCCAGTATTTTCCAAGGAAGGACTCTAATGTAAGATCAAAGAAAGAAGTTCAAGTGTTTTTTTTTTTTTTTTTTAAAGTAAGTGGAACCCACTTTAAGTACAATGTAAGTTAAGGACCAAGGATTATGAGAGAAACAATTCTGTATACTCATGATTCCTTAAAAACAAAACAAAAAGCGGCTCTTTTGTATGGGTTTTTCAAGATGGGGTTTCCCTATGTATGTAATCGTGGCTGTCCTGGAACTGACTTTGTAAACCAGGCTGGCCTCAAACTCAGAAATCTGCCTGCCTCTGCCTCCCGAGTGCTGGGATTAAAGGAGTGCGCCGCCACGCCCAGCTAAGGCTATTATTAATGAAAAAGAATTCATGATATAAAAAATTACAGGTATGTAGGCACTAGAGTTTCCAATAAGGTAAAAACATAGAGGTGTCACATGACATGTGACATTGACAGCTGGATACAGAGTCTGCCTTAGCTTACCTCTGACCATAGTAATTTTCAAAGAATTGTTCCTTCCACAGCTCTACTTTCTTCTCCTTCTCAATCTCTTGTCGAATTCTCACCTGCATTTCAGGAGTAAATTCACCTGCAACGTATCAACGAAATGGCACCAACAGAAAAGCATTATTCATAGATTCTTATCATGAATGATTCCTAGAAGAACAGAATATTATGTTAAAGCAACAACTTACCAAAGAAGCAAGCCAGAAAAAAGAAGGAAATACCAGTCAGTAGGTGAAGTACAGACACTGTCACAAACTACCTTGTAATTTTCAATATGCAGCAAGGGCCACAGTACTTATGCTCCAGCGGTTTCCCAAAGTGTCTTCTTCCAGTTACAGACAACATATATCATGCAGATTTCTTCTCACCTATAACACTGCATTTCAAATTTATTTCCTTTTTAAAAACTGGATATTTTTGAAGAAGATCTCAGAAGATGGAAAGATCTCCCATGCTCATGGATTGGCAGGATTAATATAGTAAAAATGGCTATCCTGCTGGAAGCAATCTACACATTCAATGCAATCCCCATCAAAATTCCAACTCAATTCTTCACTGAGATAGAAAGGGCAATTTGCAAATTCATCTGGAAAAATAAAAAACCTAGGATAGCAAAAACTATTCTCAACAATAAGAGAACCTCTGGTAGAATCACATTGCCTGACATCAAGCTGTACTACAGAGCAATTGTGATAAAAACTGCATGGTACTGGTACAGTGACAGACAGGTAGATCAATGGAATAGAATTGAAGACCCAGAATGAACCCACACACCTATGGTCACTTGATCTTTGACAAGAGAGCTAAAACCATCCAGTGGGAAAAAAGACAGCATTTTCAACAAATGGTGCTGGCACAACAGGCAGTTATCATGTAGAAAAATGCGAATTGATTCATTCTTATCTCCTTGTACAAAGCTCAAGTCTAAGTGGATCAAAGACCTCCACATAAGACCAGAGACACTGAAATTAGTAGAGGAGAAAGTGGAGAAAAGCCTCGAAGATATGGGTACACAGGAAAATTTCCTAAACAAAACAGCAATGGCTTGTGCTATAAGATCAAGAATTGACAAATGGGACCTCATAAAACTGCAAAGCTTCTGTAAGGCAAAAGACACCGTCAATAAGACAAAAAGGCCACCGACAGATTGGGAAAGGATTTTTACCAAACCTAAAGCTGATAGGGGACTAATATCCAATTTATACAAAGAGCTCAAGAAGCTGGACTCCAGAAATTCAAATAACCCCATTAAAAAATGGGTTTCAGGGGCTGGTGAGATGGCTCAGTGGTTAAGAGCACTGACTGCTCTTCGGAAGGTCCTGAGTTCAAATCCCAGCAACCACATGGTGGCTCACAACCATCCGTAAAAAGATATGACTCCCTCTTCTGGTGTGTCTGAAGACAGCTACAGTGTACTTACATATAATAAATAAATAAATCTTTAAAAAAAAAAAATGGGTTTCAGAGCTAAACAAAGAATTCTCAACTGAGGAATACTGAATGGCTGAGAAGCACCTAAAAAATGTTCAACATCCTTAATCATCAGGGAAATGCAAATCAAAACAACCTTGAGATTCTACCTCACACCAGTCAGAATGGCTAAGATCAAAAATTCAGGTGACAGCAGATGCTGGCGAGGATGTGGAGAAAGAGGAACACTCCTCCACTGCTGGTGGGATTGCAAGCTTTTACAACCACTCCGGAAATCAGTCTGGAGGTTCCTCAGAAACTTGGACATAGTACTACTATGCCATAGTACTACTGGGCATATACCCAGAAGAAGTTCCAACTGGTAGTAAGAACACATGCTCCAGTAAGTTCATAGAAGCCTTATTTATAATAGGCAGAAGCTGGAAAGAACCCAGATGTCCTCCAATAGAAGAATGGATACAGAAAATGTGGTACATTTACACAATGGAGTACTACTCAGCTATTAAAAACAATGGATATGAAATTCTTGGACAAATGGATGTATCTGGAGAATATCATCCTTAGTGAGGTAACCCAATCACAAAAGAAGTCGTTAGATATGCACTCACTGATAAGTGGATATTAACCCAGAAACTTAGAATACCCAAGATACAATTTGCAAAACACAAGAAAATCAAGAAGAGGGAAGACCAATGGGTGGATACTTCATTCCTCCTTAGAATAGGGAACAAAATACCCATGAAAGGAGTTCAGAGACAAAGTTTGGAGCTAAGACGAAAGGATGGACTATCCAGAGATTACCCAACCCGGGGATACATCATATAATCAGCCACCAAACCCAGACACTATTGCACAATGCCAGAAAGATTTCGCTGAAGGGCCCTGATATAGCTGCCTCGTATGAGGCTATGCCAGTGCCTGGCAAATACAGAAGTGGATGCCAACAGTCATCTATAAAATGGAACACAGGGCCCCCAATGGAGAATCTAGAGAAAGTACCCAAGGAGCTGAAGGGTTCCGGAACCCTATAGGTGGAACAACAGTATGAACTAACCAGTATTCCCAGGAGCTCGTATATCTAGCTGCATATGTAGCAGAAGATGGCCTTGTCGGCCATCACTGGGAAGAGAGGCCCCTTGTTATGGCAAACTTTATATACCCCAGTACAGGGGAATGCCAGGGCCAAGAAGCGGGAGTGGGTGGGTAGAGGAGCAGGGCGGGGAAAGGGTACAGGGGACTTTTGGGATAAATGTATATAAAGAAAATATCTAATAAAAAAAATTAAAAAAAAAAAAAACCACTGGAGATTTTATTTACTTACATTTCAAATGCTATCCTCTTTCCCAATTTCCTGACTGGAAACCCCCTATCCTATCCCCTCTCCACCTGCTTCTATGAGGGTGTTCCCCCACCCACACACTCACTCCCACCTCCCAGCCCTCACATTCCCTACATTGGGGCATCAAGCCTTCACAGGACCAAAAGGCCTCTTCACCCACTGATGCCCCCCCCCCCCCATAAAGTCTTCCTCCTGTACAAATGCTGCTACAGTCAAGGGTCCCTCCATATGCACTCTTTGGTTAGTGGTTTCATCCCTGGGAGCTCTGTGGGGGGCGGGTTGGTCGACATTGTTATTCTTCATATAGGGTTGCAAACCCCTCCAGCTCCTTCAGCTTTTCTCTAACTATTCCACTGTGGAACCTGTGCTCAGTGCAACGGTTGGCTGAGAGCATCCACCTTCGTATTCGTCAGCCTCTGGCAGAGCCTCTCAGGAGACAGCTATGTCAGGCTCCTTTAAGCAAGCACTTGTTAGCATCCACAATAGTGTTTGGGTTTGGTGACTGTATATGGGATGGATCCCCAGGTGGGCAGTTTCTGGATGGCCTTTCCTTCAACCTCTGCTTCACAGTTTGTCTCCATATTTGTTCAACCATTGTTCCCGCTTCTAAGGACCAAAGCATCCACACTTTTGTCTTCCTTCTTGATATTCATGTGCTCCATGATTTATATCTTGGTTATTCCAGGCTTTTGGGCTAATATCCATTTATCAGTGATTGCATATCATGTATGTTCTTTTGTGACTGGGTTACCTCACTTAGGATGATATTTTCTAGTTCCATTCATTTGCCTAAGAATTTCATTAAATCATTGTTTTTAATAGCCAAATAGTATTCCATAGTGTAAATGTACCACATTTTCTATATCCATTCCTCTGTTGAAGGACATCTGGGCTGTTTCCAGCTTCTAGCTATTATAAATATGCCTTAGATAAACATAGTGGAGCATGTATCCTTATTACATGTTAGAGCACACTCTGGGTATACAACCAGGAGTGGTATAGATGCTGCTTACTCTTGCTGGCAAGTCCACTAATCCACTGGCATTGCAGCCGACTTCTTTTGGATTCTAGCATATACTGATGACCAGCTGAGACTACTAGACTGAACTACTAGATTCTTGGAGCTTCTGTTAGTAGACAGCTATTGCCAGACTTAACACAGTAAGCCATTCTAATAAATTCCATGTGTGTGTGTGTGTGTGTATGTATACATATTCATTCTCTAAGAGAATCCTGACCTTTGAAATCTATTCCAGTATCTCATGCAGTGAGAGGCACTAAGACCCTGGGAGCCACAGGGCAGAACACTTACCTTCTGAGAGCCTTTCCTTCCAGCCCTGGGCTGCAGAAGTGAAGAACTCATTGTTAAGGGCTGAGCCATTCAACTTCATCAGGCCATCTGGACCAACCTATATCAAAGAGCAAGCCAGGGAAAACCGTTAAAAGGAAAGATGCAACAATGTTCACTTCATGTTAACAGAATGTATGTACAATCTATCCATAAAAACATAGTTAACTCCTTCTTTATTGCTTTAAAAAGATGTAATAACATTTTCTCCTTTAAAAAAATCTTTTCATGTGTACCAATTTTCCTTTCTCACCTTCCAACTCCATTTTAAAATGTATTTAGCTTCTTTGAAATTGCTGCATTTTTATATCATTTTATGAATGTGTTACAATTAATTTACTAGTTTCCTAGTGGTAATTACGTACTTTGTTACCAATACTTCCCCATAATTAATAAAGTTTCAACAAACATTCAGGCAGAGATGAATGTACTAGTGCTTTTTTGTTTTATTTCTCTGTTTGACATAGGGTATGACTATGTACTCCAGACTGTCCTTGGATTTAAAGGTCTGCCTCCTGAGAGCTGGGATTAAAGAGGTGTGTCACCTTGTCCAGCTGTACTAGTGATTTTATTTCTAAGGACTGCATTCCAAGTATAAAACATAATTAGTGTGCTAAAACCACAAGCAATATGTTTACATACAATACTCTTTTCCTTGCCACCAAGTATCAACCTGTAATTTAATTTTGTGTCAACCTTGAAACGGTAGATGATTTCCTAGAGCCTCTGTGTTGTTAGCTGTTGTTCCATGGTTGTTAAACATGTAACTCTGCAGTGGTCTTGTGAAGTGTCACTTTCTTAGTTTTCTTTTAGGCTACTTATTTTTATCAGACTGTGAGGCATACTCTCAGATATTATCCCTTCCCTGCCCACCCCCCATTCCTGTCCATTGTCTAGTAAGTTTTTTTTTTAATGCTTTGACAAAGGGTTTAACTCATTTTCTTGTGCCTAGAGATGTATCTCCAGGATAGAGTCCACAGTGATGGGGTGTGTGTGTGTGTGTGTGTCCCGGGAGTAGTTCGTGGCACTGGGCTATTGTATTTGTTTGTGTATGTGCAATGACATTTGTGTGGAGGTCATGTTGAATCCTAGGGTTGAATTCAGGTTGTCAGGCTTACCTAAAAATCTGTTTACCCACTAAATCACCTCACAGGCCATGCGAAAAATTTTAAATGAAAAAAAAAAAAAAACCCACACACACATCTAAATTTGAATTTTCTCTCTTCATTTTTTAAAAAAACATTAATTCTTCTTTAAAATACATGGGGAAAGGTCCACTCAAATCATGTAAAAATATTTGTTTACAATATTTTCAACTTAAACATTACAAACATTATCCACATTGACACATTTTCCGGAAACCTAAATAAAATTCTTCCCAGTATCATTCACTTTATCTTATCAATACTGGTCAACTAGCTTCCTATTAAAAAAAAAAACACACACAAACAAATTTTAAACCCCCGTAGGATTGGCCTTTATGGGAAATTGAACTAGAAAACTCTTAACATCCCTTTCATTAAAACTGCGCATGGCAAGAGATGGACAGAGATGGGTAGTGGTTAAGAGCATGTTCAGCTCTTGTAGACGACCCAGGTTTGGATCCTAGCACATGACAGCTTATAACCACCATATAGTTCCAGGGGATGCAGAGCACTCTTGTGGCCACTTAAGTCACCAGGCACACACGCACAGCACACACACATATATATAGCTAAACACTCATACACATTTAAAAATATTTATCTTTAAACAACCACCTACTCCAAACTTCTATCAGAAGGCCATGAGTGCTTCTGAGAAAGCAGCATTAGCCTGCTGCGGCTGAGTTGTTTCATATACTACTACTCCCCAACACTTGTATTTAGGGGTGGAACAACACAAAAAAATAGGACATAAGAACACATGCAAATGAGAGTACCCCATCAAATCAGCCAAGTCCTTTAAAAATCATGCCGAAACTTTAATCTCCTATTTCTGCTACCAATAATTAACTAGATGGGTAACCTCTAAAGTAACTATTTTGAAGAGATAAGGTAGAGAATGAAGTCAGTAGGAAAACTTCTCCTTTAGTCCCTACTGCTGGAAAAATACCTAATTATCTGAATTATCCACTTTCACATGTGCTGATTATAGCACTAAGCATTAAGGAACTGGCATCAAAGCAAGTCTTATAGCATACAGACTTCAAGCAGGTGTGATAGTGCACACCTTTAATCCCAGGACTCTCAAAGCAGAGGCAGGGAGATCTCTGGGTTCCAGGCCAACCTAGTCTTCATAGAAAATTACAGGCTCCACAGAGAAACCCTGTCTCATAAACAAAATAAGAAAACAGATTTCAGAATGAGAAACACTTTACTGTGACTTTGTAGTCAATTAATTATAATGATTTGTGCAGCCTACCTTGTGAATCTTACTATAAACTAAACAATATAGTCCATTATTATACACTAGGGAAAATGTGTGTGTGGGTGGGTGGAGAACAGCCCTGACTATCCTGGAACACTGTAAACCAAGCTAGGCTTAAACTCACAGAGATCTGCTGCTTCTGCTCCCAGAGTGCTGGGATTAATAGTATCAAGCATGGACACCTTTCATGCTGTCTTAATAAGGATGAAAAAGGAAAGAGACTAAACCTATGAGCTCACACACATGGTAAGCAAGTGTTCTGCTCAACTGCATCCTTGGCAGTCTGTTTGCTGCTTTTGTGTATGTGCATGTGTACAGTGTGTGTCTGGGGGGGGGGTGGCGGGGGGTATCATATCTTCCTCGAACACTCTTCATTTTATTTTTAAGATGGGGTTCCTCACTAAGTCTGAGTTCCTCAGTTTGTCCTGCATGGGTGACTCTCAAGTCCCAGAAATACTGCTGTCTCTTTCTGTCCAGTATTGGGATTACAGGTCTATCACCCTGCCTGGCTTGTAAGTGCTCTGGATCTGAACGATGTGCCCCATGCTTGCATGGCAACCAGCTTACTGAATGAGTCCTTCACTCAAGTTCTCTCTTGCCTCTTTTTATTGTTGTTGTTTTGAGACAGGATCCCATGTAGCTCAGGTCTTGAAATCCCAATCCTCCTGCCTTGACTTCTAGTTACCAGGAAGTATATATAACCTAACCCAATTTAATTTTTTGTTCTTTTGGAATCCCATTATCTTCCTCTTCAAGTTAAATGAAATTTCAGGCCTTACTACCAGGCCTGGCAGAACTCAAACAAATATATAAGTATATAAAAATGAATCTATGAAAGTGAATAGGGGCTGGAGTGACACAGTTAAGAGCAGTTCCAAAGGACCTGAGTTTGTAGTTCCTAGCACCCATAGCAAGGAACTACAATTCCTTCCAACTCCAGCTTTTGAAACTTTTGACACCGTCATCTGGTCTCTGTGGGTACTTGTAAACACAGCATATATGCACACAGATATATACATAGGCATAAATAAAAATAAATTTGAGAGAACAAGCTTAGAAAAACCATAATGGAGCTGGGCATGGTGGTGCACGCCTTTAATCCCAGTACTCGGGAGGCAGAGGCAGGTGGATTTCTGAGTTCGAGGCCAGCCTGGTCTACAGAGTGAGTTCCAGGACAGCCTACACAGAGAAAGCCAGTCTCGAAAAACCAAAAAAGAAAGAAAGAAAAAAAGAATAATGATCTCATTTCCTCTTCACAGAGAAGAAAACTTTAACTAGCCATTTTCTTTGATGAAAGCATTTCTTTTAACAAAGAAAAAGTAACATACTTAATCATCACTAGTATTTTATGTTCTACATGCTTCTGGTTGCCTATATTTATCTGACTTCACATTTTTAGCTTTCTGCCTTAACTGAGGTACTATCCTGTTAATAATAAAACAAGACAACTAAGCTCTCGAGCTAGACTCTATTGATGTATGTATCTCAAAAGGAAAACCATTCAATTTTCTTTTTCCACTCATCTCCTTCCCCCCAACTCCATTTTTCCCAGTGGAGAAAATGGCCTTTCATTACGTTTTTCCTCCCTCCCTTTCTTTTTTCATCACAGCACTAGGAACTGAAACTACGACCCTTGCATGTTAGACAAGCATCTTACAACCAGTCTCTTATCTCCAGCCTTATTTTCTAATCAAAATAAAGTAAGAGAGTTCAACTCCCTTATAAGGTTTATTTTATAAAACTCAACTGCTAAGACACTTCAAAGGAGACACAACTTGGGGGTCTCAACCTGTGGGTCATGACCCCTTTGGCAAACCTCTATCTCCAAATATATTTATTTACATTATAATCTATATACTCAAAATTACAGCTATGAAGTAGCAATGAAAATAATTTTATGCTCATATAACATGAAGAACTATTAAAAGGTCATAACATTAGGAAGGTTGAATGCCAACTGTCTAGAGGCTCATAAAACTTACAAGTGTGTGTGTGTGTGTGTGTGTGTGTGTGAGAGAGAGAGAGAGAGAGAGAGAGAGAGATGGTGGTGTGCCCATATCTGAAGCAGCACACTCCCCAGCTGGACGAGCTGACTGCTCATTGGATAAGGAGCTCTAGGGATACAGTTTTTGAGTCATCAACAATACCAGGGGAGATTTTCTTGCAATCCAGCTCCAAAGTCCTGTAAAGTAATGTTAGTTAATAAACTCACTAAACTAAACTTGGGTGGAACCATTCCCTGATCATTGGTTGTACCTTGTTCAGATATTTCCAAGGAAAGTAACACAACAGTACTATTAATATCATACTTTTATAGGAATACATAAAACGATATATTTTTTATTTGTTTGTTTTTGAAGAGGCTCTATGTAGTCCTGGCTGTACTGAAATACTCTCTGTAGACCAGGCTGGCTTCCAACTCAAGTCTTGAGAACTAGGCATGTAACTCAGTTAATGGAATACTTGACCATCACACATAAAGTCCTGGGTTTTTGTACGCACGCACACTCACACACTTAACATGGCGACAGACCTGTAATCCCCTCAGGAAGTAAATCTAAGAGTACATATAAGACATCCTCAGCTGCATAGTCTGAGTACAGCTTAGAATATATGAGGATAATGATAAAAACAGAAGACTCTTTCAGTTATAGGATTGTTTATGCTTAAAGTGACACACCTGTCGATCCACCTCTGGAAGCAACAAAAGCAGGCGCTGCTGGCAGTCTCCAGGAAGAACTGAAAAGGTGTGCTTGTTGATCAGTGCTCGAAGATTAGTATTAACCAGAATGGAATCAGGAGTCTCAACATCAATGTCAGCACATTTAGTCCTTTTCATCTGTCCTACAAAATTCAGAAAATAATATTTTATCACTTGGCTTCCTTTCACAGTTTTCTATCTAATCATAGTTTGCCGTGTAGTAAAAGTAAAAATGAAAAAAAAAATCAAAATTAAATACTATACTGACAGTTAAAAAGATCTTAGAAATGTCCAAGGCAAAGAAATAAAACTCTAATCATTTATAAGGAATAAACAAAAAAATCTACAGAAATAGATCTCTAAAAGTAAAATTGTTTATCAGATACCTAACAGATAGCTTTCTCCCTCCATTAAACAAGTTTGTGAGAAATGGCAAAACTGCATATCTATAGGATGATTTTTTTTTTCTTTTTAAATAGAAATTGGAGCTAGACAGATGGTTCGGGGGTTTAGAACACAAACTACTCATGGAAAGGGTCTAGGTTTGGTCCCCAGCATCACATGGCTCACAATTGCCTAGAATTCCACTTCGAAGGGCATCTACAGGCACCAGTGTGTAAGAGATGCACATAAACCCATACAAGCACACATATACAGATAAAAAATTCTTTTGAAAAGAAAACATGGCCAAGGAGATAGTGCAGTAGGTAAAACACCTGAGTTGCAAGCATAAGAATCTGAGTTGGAATCTCCACAACCCATTCAAAAGGTCCTAGAGCAAGATGAGCAGTAAAGACAGGAAGCTCATAGGCCAGCTAACCTGGTATTTATAATGGCAAACAGCAGAGACCTGCCTCAGCACCAATTAGACAGGGCAGGTTATATATGTTAAAAACATATATAAGGTGCTATAAATTGGGGAGGAAAAAGTGTTAAATCAAGGGAAAGTTGTGAATCAGTGGGGACAGACAGGATTAAAATATATTGCATTTAGATATATAATTCTCAAATGAATAAATAAGGGAGGAGGGGTGCTCTGCTTTGAACAATGCAGAAGACAAGGATTAACACTTGAAACATTCCTCTGACTTCCATGCAGGCACTGTGATACAAACATGCCCATCTATGTATACAAACACAATCTGTGTTCTCGCTCTCTCCTTCTCTCTACCTTCCTCCCTCTGTCCTCTTCCCCCTAAACTTTTAAAAATAGAAAATCCAACCCAGATGTGTTGGTATGTATCTATAATTTATTGGAGGCAGAGGCAGATAGAACTAGAGTTCAAAGCTGCCATGGGTTTGAGCTCCAGGCTAGCATGAGCTGCATGTCTGCTTTAAAACAGCAACAAGATAAACAGATTTGAGTACACAAAGATTAGTAAAACTAACTTAAAAATTGTGCTGCTTTGTTTTTACACATTTTTATAATTTTTACTATTTCCATTTAATCTCATTTTATACCTTCCATCTTTCATTAGTTCTCATTATGTAAATTTAAATCTTACAATAAAATTTTAAGAAAAAATTAAAAGGCATCTTAATATAAAAAAATAGTTTCTATGAAAACTGCAAACACAGCAACAATTGAGTGCAAAATATGCAGGAAACAGCAAAACAAAACAAAACAAACAAACAAAAAAAAACCAACCAAAAACCGAAAAAAAAAAAAAAAACCCAAACCCTTTTAAGTATTTCTGAACTGAAATTTATAGCATAGTCTTAAAGAAAACTTGTAATAAACATATTGTTTTACTGGCTGGAGAGATGGCTCGGCAATTAAGAGCACTGACTGCTCTTCCAGAAGTCCTGAGTTCAATTCCCAGCAACCACATGGTGGCTTACAACCATCTGTAATACGATCTGTTTTTTTTTTTTTCCCCAAGACAGGGTTTCTTTGTATAGCCCTGGCTGTCCTGGAACTCACTTTGTAGACCAGGCTAGCCTCGAACTCAGAAATCAGCCTGCCTCTGCCTCCCGAGTGCTAGGATTAAAGGGGTGCGCCACCACACCCGGCTTGTAATGGGATCTGATATCCTCTTCTGGTGTGTCTGAAGACCGCTACAACGTACTCATAAAATAAATAAATGAATAAATCTTAAAACAACAACAACAACAACAACACTGTTTTACATTTATTTATTTTATGTACATTTGTGTGTTGAAGGGTTTAAGCCACGGAGCATATATGAAGGTCAGGGGAAAACTTTCAGAAGTTAATTCTCTCCTTCCATCATTTGGGTCCCAGGGGTGAAATTTAGGTTTTCAGGCTTGGAAGCAAGTGTTCTGACCCGCTGAGTTGTTTAGCTGGCGCCTGACACGATTACATATAAAGAGTTATAGAACAAAGCTATGCAATTCTCAGTATAAATACCCACCAGCTCCTGGCTGAAGTACAATTAAAGTCATTCTATGCTACAGGAAAGGGATTACCTCAAATCAGGCCCTTGGAAATCTTAGAAATTAAAATACAACAGAATCTCAACAAGTATCTAATAAATATACAGCATGCCCCTATGAGTGTCACTAAAATCCCGAAGTAACAGATTTATATTTAAGAGACTACAGCTATGAAACAGAATACAGAGTTGCTATGAGGAAAATGGGTAAGAAACTGCAAATGTAAACAACGATTAAGAACAGACAAAGAAGGACTAGGACTACTATCGTAGCTAACACATGTAATCCCAGCACTTGGAAAGCAAAGGGAGAAGAATCAGTAAGGTCATCCTCGACTACATAATGAACTCAAAGCTAGCTGAGCTTCAAAAAACCCTGTCTTTAAAGAGACACCATCAACAAGTCCACCTCTTGAAAAGGCTCTCACACTGTTCAAGGTGAGAGAACAGGCAGAAAAGTTGTAAGGACAAGAGGTAAAACACTCTCATATGCACATGACAAAAATTTCAGTTTTTATCTCGTAGTTGCTATGTTTGCTGGTATGAAGAGGGAAGGAACAAAGGGGTCCTCATCTTTAGCTGAAGAGCTATTTACAATTGAAGAGTTGTAAAGGAAAAAGAGTCAGTTTCCTTTAGGGAAATGTTCATATACACTTATCTGTGCACGCGCGCGTGCGCGCGCGCTCACACACACACACACACACACACACACACACACACACACACACACAGGCAGTATGATTTGGACTCAGTGAAGTGGTATTTATGAATGAATTAAGTGCTCAAAAAATTTATACTTAAAATGATACCACAAATGATATTAAGTGGTACAAATTAGCATATTAAACAGGTAATCAGGGTATAAAATATATAATCACAAAATTAACCAGAGTAAAAAGAAGAGGGCAGATCATTTTGAGAAGTTTGAGGAAACGAGAGAAAAAAAAAACCCAAAAACAACACACACACACACACACACACACACACACACACACACACACACACAGACAGAATGAGAATGTTTAACATGTGCCTAAGTACAGGTCAAGAATTGGACATTTGGGGCTGGAGAGAGATGGATCACTGTGTAAAGGACTTGTGCAAACATGATGAGCCAAGTTCAGATCTATAGCATCCACATGAAAAGTCATGTGTATACACATATGCATGTAATCCCAGATTGTTGTGTGTGTCTTGGGGGTGGGGAACGTTAGACAGGAGAGACAGAGATAGAAACAGGAGGATTTCCAGGTCTGCTAGTCAGACAGTCTAGCTAAAAACTGTGAACTCGCTCGGCATGGTGGCCACGCCTTTAATCCCAGCACTCGGGAGGCAAGAGGCAGGTGGATTTCTGAGTTCGAGGTCAGCTTGGTCTACAAAGTGAGTTCCAGGACAGCCAGGGCTATACAGAGAGACCCTGTCTCGAAAAACAAAAACAAAAAACAAAAAACAAAAATTGTGAACTCCAGACTTGGTAAAATACCATCTTAAAAGAATAAGACAGACAGTGATAGGGAAAGACAAATGGACTATTTATTCAGAGACTCCCCCAACTGGGGATTCATCCCATAATCAGCCACCAAACCTAGACACTACTACTAATGCCAGAAAGATTTTGCTGAAGGGACCCTTATATAGCTGTCTCTTGTGAGGCTATGCTGGTGCCTGGCAAATACAGAAGTGGATGCTCACAATCAGCTATTGGATGGAACACAGGGCCCCTAATGGAGGAGCAAGAGAAAGTACTCAAGGAGCTAAAGAAATCTGCAACCCTATAGGTGGAACAACAATATGAACTAACCAGTACCCCCGGAGCTCCTGTCTCTAGCTGCATTTGTAGCAGAAGATGGCCTAGTCAGCCATCACTGGGAAGAGAGGCCCCTTGGTCTTGCAAATTTTATATGCCCCAGTACAGGGGAATGCCAGGGCCAAGAAGAGGGAGTGGGCGGGTAGAGGAGCAGAGTGGGGGAAGGGTATAGGGGACTTTCAGGATAGCATTTGAAATGTATATAAAGAAAATATCTAATAAAAAAAGAAATATACAGAAAAGAGAGATGATAATAGCAGTGAATTTAGAACAAGGCTAACTACAAAAACAACAAACATAAAGATCTAAAGCAGGAGTGTATATTAAAAAATACAAGCACCTAAATCAATAAAATAAATGTATCTAATATCAAATAGCAATAAAAAGAGTTGTATGATTAAAAAGGTCAAGGCTTTGAATCAAAAAATAAAATATACCAGAAGATGACAAAAATCTCCCATGCTCATGGATTGGTTAAACCAACATAATAAAGATCTCACCAAAAGCAATCTACAGACTCAGTGCAATTCTCGTCAAGACTTCAACACAATTCTTCATAGATCTTGAAAAAGCAATTCTTAACTTCATATGGAAACACAAAAACCTAGAATTGTTAAAACAATCCTGAACAATAAAAGAACTTCAGAAAGTCTCATGGGTTCTGATTTCAAGCTATTACGACAAAGGTATAGTAATAAAACCAGCATAGTATCGGTATAAAAACAGACAAGATAATCAATGGAATAGACTTGAAGACCAGTACATAGATCCACATACACCTGATTCTTGATAAAGAAGCCAGAAATAAACACTGAAACAAAGACAGCATCTACAACAAATGTTGTTGGTCAAACTGAATGTCTGCATGTAGAAGACTACAAATAGGCCCATATCTATCACTCTGCACAAAACTCAACTCCAAATGGATCAAAGACCTCAACATAAAACCAGGTACATTGAACCTAAGAGAAGAAAAAGTAGAATAGCGTTGAACTAATTGGCATACAAAAAGACTCCCTAAACAGAACACCAAGAGCACAGGCAGGAAATCAATAATTAATAACAACAACAATAATAAAAATAAACAACTTAAAAAAACAGAAAAAAAAAAAAAACTAAAAAGCTTCTGTATGGCAGAGGGCACCGTCATTCCAACAAAGCAGCAGCCTACCAAACAGGAAGTTTTTCACCAAGTATATATCTCATAGAGGACTAACATCCAAAATATACTCATAAAACTTCATTTCAAAAATACAAATATCCCAGTTAAAAAATGGGGCACAAATCTAAACAAAGAATTCTTAAAAGAGAAAATTCAAATGGCTGAGAAACACTTCTATGTTCAACATCCATCCTAGCCATCAGGGAAATGTAATTCAAACCTTTGAAACTCCTTCTTAGACCTGTCAGAATAACTAAGATTAATAAAGCAAGTAACAGTTCATGCTGGTGAGGATATGTAAGAAGGGGAGAACTCACCCACTGCTAGCCTTAGACACATATAAAGAGCTTCTCTTAACAAAGAAATCATGTACTGTGAGACAGAGAAATGCCCATATAAAACATTTTAGCACATCTTATATAATCAGTAACTAAGCTTACCAAAAAAGGACGCTTATAAAACAATGTTAAATTATATCTATGTATGTGATTATCTATGAGTGTGTGCTTTTTCGTGAGGGGCTTGAGAAGGGAACTATGTCCCCAGGAGCTGCAGTTTCAGGTTGAGAGCCTGGAAATGTGCTGGGGACCAACCTCTCAAAGAACAGTGCAGGCTCTAACTCCTGACCTGGCACTCCAGCCACAAGAGTCATTATTTTACATTAATAATCTTGATTCAATCAACTCAGAATTCACTGAACAAGTAGGACTTCAATATTGTTAAGCCAAAAAGACTGTCTGTGCTATTTCAAATAATACCAATAGCAACAATAACGACAGTTAACACTAGCAGCAGACTTATTTCTGAACATTTATAGTAACTTGCTTACTTTTCACATAGCTCCATGAAGCAAATAATGCTTACTATTATTATTTAATGTATATGTATTTACTTCTACATAGCTGGGATCACAGGCACATACTGCTGTGCAGATAGAACTCAGTAATTATTAGTATATCACTGCACAGAAACAGAAACATGCTCAAATTACACGATTAAGTAAAATGTAACAAACTAAAGCCAGAAAGACCATTTTCTGTCTGTTTCTTGTCACTATGCCACATAGGTACAAGTATCAGAACTCAGGACATTTGGCCAATAGATACTTCAGCTAAAAGTTCAGAACAAAAATCCTTATAAATGTGGAAATAAAAATAAGTGCAAAATATTTTTTCAGACAAGGAAATGAGAGTAAAAAATTTTAAAAATATCTTTTCAAGCCAAATGATAATAAACAGCACCAAAGAGGTCAAGATTGTCAAGGGGAGGTGGGGGGTGGTGGTAGAAGATACTTTTAGGCAGGATCGCAGTGTGTAACTATATCGTGTAACACTTCTACCTAAGCCTCTAAAACTAGGATTATATGGGTAGTCAAAAGAATCTAAAAGTTTCAAAAGATCTGGGAACTTGTAAGTGTGCCTGCACAATTATCTTCTGAGCTTTCCTATACTTTACTAATTAACTGATCTGCTAGTGGTGGTTAAAATACGCTCTACTAAGTAAAGCCAAGCAGGAGAACAGTATTTAGGTATCTGTATTTGACTAATTCCCTAAATTTCAGAATAGTGCCTATGAAGATATAAACGTGAAAAGCTGATGACAAGCTCTGCCACCTTGGTTCAGCTACTGGCATTGCTTGGGGAGATGGCATGGCAGGCAAAGGAGGATGACTGGGACAGACCCATGAGGTATTGTCTGATACTGCTCGACCACAAATAAGTGACATGACCAGCCTACTCCTACTATCACAAGACCTGGTGCCACTGCTGCACTTCTTGTTGCCTCCAGTCTGTGAACCAAAACAAACCTCTCAACATCCTGAAGTTGTTCGTGTGTTTTGTTACAGCAATGAACAAACTACACAATGCCAAATCACTGGTCTGCAGCTCAATGTGATATTCCTAAATTTGAAGGTAATGCATTCAACTTCAACAAATAATAAACTGTCTTCTACTTAGAGTAAAGCATCAAAATGCTTTCATTCATTTTTAATTCTTTATCAACCCTATGCCTCACCTTTCTTTTCTGTCATCCATTTTTCCAGTTCTTGAGCCCTTTTCGTGGTCTGTAGCCATAGTTGGCTTATTTATGACAATTCCTTTTCAGCTTCATCCATTTTTCATCTTTCAACCTTTGCTGACACCTGCCCATTTGGCTGTCTCCTTGTTTTCTTCAATCAAACTGATTTTTTTTTTGTCCGTATTCTCTTTTTAGTGGGATTTCCAAGGGAGTTCAGTTTACAATATTTAATTATAGTCCCTTCTATCTTTTTATCTATAAAAACAAGAACGAAGTAGGACCTATTGGTACAAAGAGAGGTAAACCAAAAAAAGAAAAAAGGCTGATAACAGATCTTTCTGTGAAACAGTTTGATAAGGGATGGACAGAAGAATACGAAGACAACTAAGATAAAAGGATGAAACGAATAAGAAAGGGCATTAAATAAATTCTATCCATGTTTCTTTTTATCTCTGAAAAGCAATTATTAAATGCCAATGCGGTGGTGTTTCCTATTATATCATCGTTTGTGAGGCTGAAGCAGGAGAGCCCTAGGGTATTTTAGACAGCGTTAATGAGAAACCGTCGTAAAAGGCAACAAGTAAACCTGACAGCTAGGGTTCAGGCTGTACAGCTCAGTGTAGACCAAGTCCCTAGCACATCCAAGCTGTGGCAGTTATTGCTCATATGAAACAAACCAACAAAACCAAATGAAACCCCAAAGAAATTGTATCAGAAACAGTTTTAAAAACATCGAGATAATGTAAAACAAAGAAAGTATGTCTAGCACACAACTTTAGTCCCAGCACGTTGGGAGGTAAAGGCCCGAGGATCTCTATGAGTTCAAGGCCAGCCTCATCTATAGAACAAATTCCAGGACAGCCAGGGTTTTATAGTGAGACCTTGTTTCAAAACAAAAAAGGAAAGAAATCATGTCTGACTTTTTAAAATTAAAATTAAAATTATACAATAACTCAAGCCAGTGGCTAATGATTTCAAATATGCTGTGAACACACTGTTGCACTGAAAAAAGAAGTCCTTGTAAACTAACTTACTTGTGTGGAGTCTGTCAGACCTCTGGAAAGACTTCTTCCCCAAGCCTAGCAGAGAACTTTCCACTTTCACTGAGGAAGAAAAGCTGGAATTTGAGTTCTGGGGACTGCTTGACTGTCCATCAGATTGCTTTCCTTCCCATAGGGCTAGGGGGAAAAATAGGTGAAGACTGGTGACAGAGGCGCATACACAAAAGCCCATTGAGGCTGAGCAAGACAGGTGGCTACCAACCCAACAACCTGAGTTCACCTGTGGGCCCTCCATGGTAGAAGAGAACTGACAAGTTTGCCTCAGACTGCCACATACATTTGCTCCCAGGGCCCAATAAATTTAATCAAACTATTATTCCATGGTAATTACAGGAGTTATGATTGACAAAACATAGGCCTTCTAAATGATTTGTACAATCATTCATCTTCTCTTACATTATTTATCCAATTGTGAGTATCTGCTCTGGCAAAAACGAAAAGTTCTGTAACACTCAGACGTTTCATTTTTGTGGCAGTCCATAGAATGTTTTCATTCAATTATATAATGCAAAACAAAGTCTGTGTGTGGCAATACAACTAATAACAAAACAAGCAACAATAATACCCAAAGCCCAAGAAACATGTCTGATGGAAAATAAAGTGTATATTTTAGAAAGCCTACACAATTTTCCACGTCTTAGTTTTACGTTTATTTTGACTTGATGTGAATAAATGTTTTGCCTGCATGTATCTTATCTTATTGCCTCACCTGTATGTGCAGTGCCCACAGATACTAGAGGATGGAATCCGATCCCCTTGAACTAGAGTTAAGTGTTTGAGAGCCACCATGTAGATGGTGGGCACTAATACCAAGCCCTCTGCAAGAGCAGTACACATTCTTAATGACTGAACCATTTCTCCAGCTTCATCTTCATATTTTAAATGAGAGCATTGATAAGGAGTTCACTTTAGATCTGTATAGATGATTAAATGCAGAAAGTTCTTATTAAATAAGGACCTAAGTCTGATCCTCAGAAACCACACAAAGAACCACATTACAGCACACGTGTAATCCCAGGACTGAGAAAGGGAGATAGGAGAATTCCCGAGGTTATTTAGTCAGCCAGTTTAGAGTAAACCACACGCTCCAGGCCAATGAGAGACCCTGTACAAAACAAAACCACCCGAAGCAGAATGGTGCAGGGGAATGACATCTGAGGCCATCCTCTGAACCCCCAACCTGCATGTACACACAGAGACAAAGAATTCACTTTGACCTTGGAAACAAAACGGGTGCACGCGTGCGTTCGTGCGTATAATGAATTTAAGCTTCCAGGGGTTTCTCATTAATTTGAAATAATGAAATACCCAAATTTCACTGTTATATTTTGAATTAAGTGCATGGTAATTTTACATATAAAAGTATTTTCTTTTTTTTTTTTCTAGGATTCTGTGGCAGCAGAAAGATTATGCTAATAAATATAGCAATTTAAAAATGAAAAATTCAGTAAAAAAATTTATAATATCAAAAGTACAAATATGCTGGGGGAAAAATTCCATTGGACAGGGTGAATGCTCAGTTTGCCTACCAGGTTTGGCAGGTACAGAGTCACTGGCTGCTTTGACAGTCTTGAGAGAGAGGTGTTGATTGGAGATGGACATGCTTGGTCTGCATTGCTGCTGCTTCTTCTTCTGTTGTTGCTGCTTCAAGGCCTATAAAGAAAAAACCCGACAGTAAGAACTAAGCAAACTGGGCTCGCAAGATGGCTCAGCAGTTAAGAGCAGTGACTGCTCTTCCAAAGGTCCTGAGTTCAAATCCCATCAACCACATGGTGACTCACAACCATATGTAATGAGATCTTCTGGTGTGTCTGAAGACAGCTACAGTGTACTTACATATAGTAAAGTAAATCTTAAAAAAAAGAACAACAACAACAACAACAACAACCACCAAGCAAACTGGTGAGAACCTACTCTGAAATCTACTCAGTGCAAACAAAAGCTTAAATTAAACAAAACTGGCAAGGCCTAAATGACCTTTAGAGTTCAGACACTTTGAGGGGAGGCCAAGATTAGTCTTTTATATATAGATACAAGGAAAAAATCATTAGAATTTTTCCCAAACTTAAAAACTTGGGGGGGGGGGGGAAAGGCAAGGAATTTACAATCTTCTAATGAGAGAACTGCACACGTACTTTTATCACATCTGAAAAAAGAATTGTAAGTCATGCACCAGTAACAGCTTAGTCTGACCTGAATATACGGTCAGAGGTAAATATTTGTGTTAAATTACCTTGGACAAGAGCAACATTTGTCTAAGTCTCAGTAACTTATCTTCTGGTTATTTTATACCATTTAATTTCTTAATAGAGTTAACTTGATATATTATTTAGAATAAATATTTAAAAAGAAAGAAGGCCTGTGAGATGGCTCAGTGGGTAAAGGAATCCCTCTTCAAACCTAGCTCCCAGAGTTTGATCCCTAGGACCCACGCACTGGAAGAAGAGCAATGACTCACAAAAGTTGTTATCTGACCTCTAGGTGTGTTCAAAGACTCATACATATATATACAGAGAGACATGCACACACAAACAGACCCCCCCCCCAAAAAAAAGTTCAACAACCAAAAGTTCTCTTCTTCAAATCTGAGAAAGTTGTGGCTGTGATTAACCTATGAAACTTTCGGATATAAAGTATGAAGACATGAACATACATCCATCTTTATATTCCCATAGACATTAAAGCATGTATACACACACATGCCGCATAGTGGCCATACCTCCATGCAGACACACATGCAATCAAGGGCTGGGAAGAGGCTCAGCAGTTGAAAGGATGTGCTGCTCTTTCAGAGGACAAAGGTTTAACTCCCAAATCTCATGACAGCTCATAATTGTGTGTGACCATCATGTCTGATCCTGTAAATAACTCTTAAAATAACTTTTAGTTTAAATACTTTAAAACTCACATGATTTAAAATGTTTATGGGCTCCAGGCCAGGAGTGGTGGCACACATCTTTCAGCGTAGTTTTTAGGAGGTAGAAGCAGGAGGATTTGAGTTTCAGGTCACACAGTAAAACCCACTCTCAAGATATAAAGATTATGGGTTCTAATTATAAATAAAAAACAAGAAATAAATTTTAAAAATTTAATTCAAACTTAAAGGTAAATTCTTTTTTTTGACTATCACTGAAGTGTTCTTTTACAATCCTCAAGGATAATTATGGGCAATTATCTTTATTAAAGTTTATTCTTTATCATACATTCATATCTCTACTAAATATATTAAAACTCTTACTGTACATTTTGTAAGTAGCACTATTAACTACTTATTTAAGAGCACTCATGGGAGCACTCATGTGCGTGGATGTCAGAGGGTGCTGTATCTGAGGTGGTGCTCTCCTTTATCTCGTGACTACCCAAGACAGAAGTCAGGGAACTGAGCTTGGCAGTACAGACACCTTTATCCAGTGAGTTATCTCATTGGGCCTTAGAATTTAAAAATATTTTTATTGTGAATATTCATTGAATTCAGAAGTATGTTACATAAGGACATAAGGAATCTATGTGGGTGCTGGAAATCAAGCCAGGACCCTCTAGAAAATCAGCCATTGTTCTTAACCCCTGAGCCATCTCTCCAGACCCTTAAAAGATTTTAAGACTTAATTTCAAGTGTGTCTGTGTCTAAGTATATGCTAAGTGTGGCCAGGTTTCTATAGAGGCAAAAAAGGTATCAGGCTCTGGCCTTGGAGCTGAATTGTGAGTGACCTGAGGTAGGTGCTAGAAATGAAACCCAAGTCTTCTCTAAGAAGAGGAAGCACTCTCACAGCCCAATGTGGGTCTTCTGCATGAGAGGCATGTTTTGGTAATTGTGTCATATCTAAACTACATAGTGCAAAGTTCTGCAGCATAAACTTTTAATCCTTTATAATCATACATCTTATAAATAGAAATGTCTATATAATCCCCTAATTGATTTATCTTAGGCATATGAATAATAAATACATACAAAATACACAATATATGATAAAATTTATATTAAGTTAGGCTGTTTGCTACTTCTTACTATTAACAAGCTTTTTTTGTTGTTGTGGTTTTTTTTTTGTTTTTTGTTTTTTTTGAGACAGGGTTTCTCTGTGTAGCCCTGGCTGTCCTGGAACTCACTCTGTAGACCAGGCTGGCCTCCAACTCAGAAATCCGCCTGCCTCTGCCTCCCAAGTGCTGGGATTAAAGGCGTGTGTGCCACCACGCCCAGCTTATTAACAAGCTTTTATGCAAATATTTTTCTGTATATATATATTTTAACCTAAGTCCTAAAATGCTTAATTCCATGTTCATGGTACATGTACATTTAAAATTTAATAGATAATATAAAATTTCTTCCTAACAAAGTTATAGTGGCTTGCTTTGGATATATCAGTGGCAGAGAACTTGACTATCAGGCATAGGGTCCTGTGTTCAATCATCCTACTTAATGATTCAGTGCTTTTTATTATACTACATCAGTACATGAGCTGCCAACTTCACTATAACTGGCAATTTTTGATATAAAAATACTAAATTATGAGAAAAAAATAATGTCAATGTTTTCCTAATTACTTGTTAGGTGTTATTTTTAAATTATTTTTTAATTTTATGTGCATTGGTGTTTTGCCAATATGTCTTTTTGAGGGTGTTGGATCCTCTGGAGTTACAGACAGTTGTGAGTGCCATATAGGTGCTGAGAATCAAACACAGGTCCTCTGGAGAGGTAGTCAGTACTCATGACCAGTGAGCCATCTCTCCAGTCCTATTTGTCAGTTTGTATTAATTAATCATTTGCTTTTTTCTTGGAGAAGGTTGTACACTATATAACCCAGGCTGTCTTGCAATTAGAATCCCCTTGCCTCAGCCTCCTAATTACTCAGACTATGTTACCATGCAGCCAGACTAAGTATTGAGATGGAGGGAGGGAGGGAGGGAGGGAGGGAGGGAGGGAGGGAGGGAAGGAGGGAAATCCAAAGACAGCTAGCTCTTTGATAATTCCAATAAAGCAGAAAACCCAACTGGCAATTACTACAGTGAACAAATAAATGAATACAAGGAAAAGACAAATAAGGAAACACTATATAAGTTTACAGCAGCATTTATAATAGCTAGGTAAATCAGAGTGTTTTACGTCTTTTGAAACATTTATTTATTGTATGTATACATTATGAAGCCGGGGAGGCATGTGTATCGAGGTCAGGAACAACTCGAGGGAGGCAGTTTCCCTTCCCAACATGGAACTTCCAGGAATGAATGCAGGTTTTCAGGTTTGAGGGAAGGTGCCTTTACCTGCTGAGCAATCTTACTGGCCCAGAAATGGACTAGTGGAGTATTCTAGAAAAAATATCCAAAACTAGTTCAAAAATAGAAAAATATAACAAAGAACAATATAATGAAAGGAAAATGATTTTTTAAAAAGTATTATTATTCAACGCTGGTAATAAAGATAATTTCTACACCTTTCTCACCAAGTCTAAAATAAAATAAACAATGTTAATGTGTGTCTTCATTTCAAAACTTCACAAGAAGAATATTACAAGATTTAAACTAAAATAATACAGACAGGGTACCACTGTATAGTCCAGATTGGCTTCAAACTCTCCTCTCACCACCCTGGCCTCCAAGGTGACAGGATTACAGGTGTGTGCTAAAATATTTGACTACAAACTAAAATTTTACGAGGAGAGGAGAGGAGAGGAGAGGAGAGGAGAGGAGAGGAGAGGAGAGGAGAGGAGAGGAGAGGGGAGGGGAGGGGAGGGGAGGGGAGGGGAGAGGAGAGGAGAGGAGAGGAGATTGCTTTACAATGTATGTAAAGAATGAACATATAGGGTATATTCCATACTTACAATTAGTGCAATATTGGAAAATCTAGCAATGTGATTCAATGTATTAGATTAACAGTATAAAAAAAAATCTACCTGATTATTACAATAAATTTGAAAGAAAACAAACCTGAGGATTGGGAAGATGGCTCAGTGTGAGAAACATTGGGTTTCATCCCCAGCATCCCAAACAACAACCAGACAAATATAAAAACATCTGAAAACTTAAACACCTATTCATGATTCAGCACATTCATGGACAATTTAGCAAAGTAGGAAAAGGTCTGGGTCTTCAAAATCATGTTAAAAAGAATTACCAAACCCTACAATGGGTGTTACACACAGTGTACACAAATTATCAGCGGTAAATTTGTAGACTGCTGACATTTACTCTGTAAAGAGAGAAATCTACAATCTTTCAAGAAATTTTACTAACAGAAGAGTTGATGCAGGATTTTCTTGAAACATGGTCTTAGTACATGACTGTCCATTATACAACAAAAGTAAAGCCTCAAACACCATGAGGCTCTCATAATTATTTTTAAAGATTTACTTATTTATTATATGTAAGTACACTGTAGTTGTCTTCAGACACACAAGAAGAGGGCGTCAGTTCTTGTTACGGATGGTTGTGAGCCACCATGTGGTTGGGATCTTTGGAAGAGCAGTCAGTACTTAACCACTGAGCCATCTCACCGGCCCCCTCATAATTATTTTTAATTGGAGAGATTATTCTGATAAATGCAGACTCACTTCTTACCTGTTTTAATGCCTTTTTGCTGTGCTTCTGTGATGGAGAAATGACTTTACTTGCTGGAATGGTGGGTGATGGGCAGCCTGACGGGGGAGAGGGTGGATGTGACAGTCTAGATGATACTAGAGAAAAATTGACAAGGAAAAGTTGTATTATCAGAGTAGATATCAAGCACCATTCCTTCCCCAGATCATATGCTGCTACCTGTTAAGAACTGGGACCAAACACTTTAGGGAGGATCTTCTTTTTGGAGTTGTACTGCAAACAGTCTCCCTTTTCAGTTTATTTCCTCAGAAAGTTCTAGTGTAGGATGATAGGATGGGGAAGGGGTGTGTATTAGTATATATTACTTCTCATTGTTTAATATATTAGAAGTGATTTAAAAAGCAGGAAGTCATGTATAAATCATGTTATCAAGTTAGAACTTAGAATAAGGTCCTAAGATTATGAGTAGTATCTATGTTTCCAAGGTAAAGGGGATTTTTGAAGATTTCTTGGCTGGAAACCACCACCTTCTATTTCATTATTATCTGTTCTGTATAGCCTGACAGACTATACTGAATTCACGGCATTCCTATCTATGTTCTACAAAGTGTAACACTATGTAAATACATTTTTACTATACAAGTATGGGTGTTTTGTGTATGTTTGTGTACCATTTGCAATGCCTGGTGCTGAAAGAGGCCAGAAGAGGATGGAAGCCTGGAATGAGGTTACAGAAAGTTGTGAGGTGCCATGGGATTGCTGAGAATCAAGCCTGGGTCCTCTGGAACAGCAGGCTGTACTCCGTGGAGGTATCTCTCCAGCCTAGTTTTTTGTTTGTTTGTTTGTTTTTTGTTTTTTTGTGAGAGGGAGAGAGAGAGAGAGAGAGGGAGGGAGAGAGAGAGAGAGAGAGAGAAAAAGAGAGAGAGAGAGAGAGAGAGAGAGAAAGAGAGAGAGAGAGAGAGAGAGAGAGAGAGAGAGAAAGAGAGAGAGAGAGAGAGAGAGAGAGAGAGAGAAAGAGAGAGAGAGAACACGAACGAACACATTTGAGGCCCTCTGGTGCTAGAATCACAGGTATTGCAAACTGCCCAATGTGGGTGCTGGGAACCAAAATCGTATCTTCTACTAGTATAATGAATATATTTTATGTTAGTTAAGGAGAAAGACGAAAACGGTTGATTCAGACATCTCATGTAGGAGTGAGGAGGTACCAGTTTGAGAGAAGAGCATCCTACTGATGACTCCTGACGAATTGGCTAATGTCTTCTTTTTAAATACTTGACCTGAAAGCATTTATAGCAAAGGGTATTGACTAGTTAAAATCACAAAGCTTCAAGATATATGAAGTATGTGCTGCTAGGTATCCATTTGACACAAAAATAAGAGTGAATAAGCCGGGCGTAGTGGCGCATGCCTTTAATCCCAGCACTTGGGGGGCAGAGACAGGCGGATTTCTGAGTTCAAGGTCAGCCTGGTCTACAAAGTGAGTTCCAGGACAGCCAGGGCTATACAGAGAAAAAAAAAAGTGAATGAATATACACAGTGAAATGTGAACATGGAGTACAACATACCACTTTACTCTTAAATGTCCTGATATTAAGACAATTTAACTTTGGGTCTGTATCCTCATCTTCATAAATGTCATAGTTACGTATATCAGCTTGATGTTAAAACAAAGGGGGAAAATTCCCACATACACACAAAAAAAGGTGAGCTAAATACTGAGGGATGGCTCAGCAGTTAAGAAAGCTTACTGTTCTTAAAAGAGAATTCAGATTTGTTTCCCAAGCCCCACATAAGGTGGCTCGAAACTGTCTATATAGAATTCTAGTTCCAGACCATCTATATCCTTTATTGGCCTCTGTGGTATACATAAACAAATATGAGCATTTACACATACACATACATGATTTAAGAAAAATGAGCTAAGATAAATCTAGAGATGATTGAGCAGTAAAAGAAAATGTATCCTCAATGTAGTATTAGATGTTGACAAACTATAACATAAGAGGTCAAAGTATTGCATTATGTTCAACATATCTGTAAAAACTGTGGAACCATCACCAACATCCATTTTCAACATCCCACCATAAAGAGCACAGCTGAGAACTGGCCACTCTTCTAACCTTGCCTGTAATCCTAGCTAACTATTTAGCTACTTCGTCTCTATAGTTCTATCAAATCTCTATATTTGATATGATAAAATAATAAAGAACGTTTTGTGAGTAAATTTTTTCAACTAATGCAATCTTTGAAGGTTCGTCTATGCTATGACATAGGAATAGTTATTTTTGTTATTGAATAATTTTTTATTGTATGTTCATGTCACATTTTGTTTATGTTTACCAACTGGCGAATTATACACATTTTATCAATTAAGAACAAAGTTGTGGGGGCTTGAGAGATGGCTTAATGGTTAAGATTACTGCTTGCTCTTCAAGAGGACCCACGTTCAATTCACAGTACCTCCACAAAAGTTCACAATTGTCTAACTCCTGTTCCATGAAATCCAAATCCCTTACATAGGGATTACATGCTAGTAAAACACCAATGGAAATTTAACTAAGAGAGAAAGGGGGGGAGGGGAAGGGAGGAAAAACATTTTGAAAACATTTTCCTTGTTTATGTATGTATACCTTCAAGGTAAGGGTCTCCCTGCCTTTTTTTTTTAACCTTCAACAGTCTTTTTAAAGATTTATTTATTATATGTAAGTACACTGTAGCTGTACTTACATATAATAAATTTTAAAGAATTAAATTTTATTATCAGTATAATGATTATGTACCTGGAGTAGGATGACAGTGGTGATCACTGAAAACGTGCTCATGTCCTAATTCTCAGAGCCTGTGAATGTTGCTTTATTGGTGAAAGAGTTAACTAATTAGATTATATAGTATATGCAAGTCAATCTTAAACAACAAAGCATTTTTCAAGATAGTTGTGAGCTGACATGTCAATGCTGGGAACTAAATCCTGGTCCTCTGGAAGAATAGCCAGTACTCTTACCAACCTCTGAGCCATCTCTCCAGCCCTAGCATCTTATTTTTTGAGAAAGTCTCACAACTGCCTCTAACTTCAACTTCAGAGGATCCAACACCCTCACACAGACATACATGCTGGCAAAACACCTACGAACATAAAATAAAAATCAATTATTTTGTTAAAAAGAGATGGTACTTAAAAACAACATTCAGTACTAGAGAAACATTTTGTTTGTTGCTACTACTGGTCTCTGTGAACAAGGAAATAAAGCATAGCACAGTATGACTTAAATAGTATGACTAGAAATAAGAAACCAGCCTGGGATACTTGGAGAGTTCTAGGAACACCTGTACACTGTGTGACTCTGTCTTAAACTTCTGTAAAACTAAATCTAAAATCACATTTTGATATAAATTAAAACTATATATGAGCAGGCAGTAGCACACACCTTTAATCCTAGCACTCAGAAGGCACAGACAGGTGGATCTCTGAGTTAGAGACCAGCGCAGTCTACAGAATGAGTTCCTGGACAGCTAGGGCTAAGAAGAGAAACTTTCTCAAAGGAAAACAAACAAAAAAATACAAACAAAAAACCATCCCACAACAACCCAAAGTATGAAGTGCTATTAATTAATATGTTTTTATATTTTTATTATATTTATTCTCATGATCATCCTCATTCCTAATTAGTTTCCCCCTCCTCCCACCTGGGGGATAAACTCAGGGCCTTAAGCATGCCAAAACCAAGTGCTTAATACTAAGTTCTATCCCTAGCTTTCTATTTCAGACCTGCTTTCAAAGCACATATTATCATTATTATTAAAATCAAGACTACTACATATAGATTAAGGACCTCATTCCTAAGATAAAACAGTAATATATTTTAAAAAAGCTGGGCTGGAGAGATGGCTCAGCGGTTAAGAGCACTGACTGCTCTTCCAAAGGTTCTGAGTTCAAATCCCAGCAACAACATGGTGGCTCACAACCAATCATAATGAGATCTGATGCCTCTTCTGGTGTGTCTGAAGACAGTCACAGTGCACTCACATACATAAAATAAATAAATAAAAATTTAAAAAAAAGCTAATTAGCTGCTTGCTTTATTTCATATTTCTAGAGAATTTAAAATTTTAAAGTAATTTCAAAAAGCCATAAAGTTATGCCTTACGTAAGTCTAAGATTCCTTCTCTGATACTAATTACCATGTAAGTAATAGTATGCTTTTGTGTGTGCGCACAACGACTACAGGAGGACAGGTGTCTTAAAGTCAATGTTAAAGCTATTTTCAAAAAACAGCTTATGGCTTGTAGGAACTGGATGGTTTTCAATGTTAAGATTACAGAAGTGGAGAAACCATAGATGCCAGAGATGAGATATGCATGTTGTTCTCATCCAAGCTCTGAGAGTAATATTATGAACCCATTCCTCAATTGTCAAAGGCCTCAGATTCTCTGTTACAGTGCAACGAGATGATGACTAATGATAGAAGATACTTTAAAAAAAAAAAAGATTTATTTTATTTATATGAGTACACTGTTGCTATCTTCAGACATGCCAGAATAGGGTATATAATCTGATTGCAGATGATAGTGAGACACCATGTGGTTGCTGGGAATTGAACCCGGACCTCTGGAAGAACCACTGAGCCATCTCTCCAGCCCCAGAAAATACTTTTAATACAACTAAATTTGTGCTGCAAAGTATATAAAATATAAAACATGAATGCATATACATTAGCTCCTTCACTAGTAAATAACAGTCCAAGAAAATCCAGTGTCTCAAATACAAAAAGAGAAACATGATGGATATGGAAGGATTGGCTTTTTATCCATTCCAACTTCCTTATGTTAAATGACTGAATAATTTTAAAAACAAAGGAAAAGTAACAAGTTATAAACCCAAGGGAAAATAAATGGCACCAATTCCTCCATGAGTAAAATAATGAAAATCTTAACAAAAAAGATTGTGGCAACATAGGAAATGAACTAGGAAAGCATATGAAAAAGTCTTCACTGGTATAATACTTTATAATAAAAAACGAACCTTACTTCCTTTATGTGTTCCCTTTGGCATCTGGGAGATTAATGATGTACTGGAGTTTTGAGAATAGTTACAATTTGTATGACCCGAGGCTAGAAAAGAAGGCTCAGCAGTTAAGAGCACTTGCTGCTCTTTCAGATGACCACAAGGCAGCTTACAACCATTTGCAACTTCAGTTTCAGGGAATGCAATGGCCTCAGCTGACCTTGGCAGATACACTCACATATATGGAGGCAAAATGCTCCTACAAAAAATATAAATAAAAATCTTTAAACTGTATCACCAATTTAGGTTCTAAGTCACTTTTCATACAATGACCATCTACTGCAATCTGGCCATGTTTTTTATTATTTCTTAAAGACTCCCTAATTGAAATAGAAAATATCATGCCTGCATACTTTCCTGCTTTTGGTTATCCTTAGAGTCTCAGTCCTAACAGTGCTACCTCCTTTAACACGCAAGGTGCCCATCACTTCTCTTCACCTCCACCACTACCAACAAGAACATCTCTTTCAATTTGAGATCACTCTGTCAAAAGTTTCGTTTCTAGGATGCATTTGAAAGTGAGCCTAATCCTCGCCTTTCACTTAGCACATATATGCTAGAGGGATCCACACTGTTCTCTAACTCCAGACCTTGATTAAAAGAAAAAAGTCTGAATGTGTTAACAGTGATATTCTCTTGAAAACAGGAGGAAAGCAAATCATCTCACCATTTCTTCTTATGACGATATAAACACTATACTCATGTAGTGCCTTTAATCACAGCACTTGGGAGTGCACAGGCAAGAAGAATTCAAAACCAGCCTGGTCTACATAGTGAGTTTCAGGATAGCCAGGTCTACATAAAAAGCCAATCTTCAAAACAACAACTATTCACAAAGCTGTCTTATATAATAATACTTAGAACATATTTTGGGGAAAAGACAGACACATCCCTTAGTTATGACTACAAAACAGTAAGTGAGATAATTGGTTTTACTAATAATTTTTCTGACATTATTCCACCTTACCTTGACTTGAAATCCCATAAAGCTCTTCTTTGGACATGTTTCCTGTTTGAGAGCTAAGAATCAAAACTACGAACTAGTAACTTTCTCTAATTTAAAAATCAATAAGCTAGATTTAATATTGGACTGAGTTTCTAACTTTTAGTCTGTTCCTATTTAGCTGAAAGGTTATACATGTATCAAGAGTTTCTATCAATTTTCAACTAAAAGTATCAGTTCTGCTGTCAAAGCTCTTTATTTTTGCACATAAAAAGGAAGTGGGTTTCGATAATATCTCACTGTTCTTCCTGTCTTATAATACATTTGAAATAGTGATGTCAGATCAAAAGTAAAAGCCCTAAATAAGAAAACTGAACAGCCACAATTAGTGTGCTTTACTGATAAGTAGAACTGTGTGTTTAGTATTTTGTTTGTTAAAATCTATTGAGACAGCGTCTCAGTATAAAGTCCCAGCAGGCCTGGAACTCACTTTGTCGACCAGACTGACCTTGAACTTGCTGCAATCCTCCTGCTTCAGCTTGCTAAATGCTAGAATTTCAGGTGTGTGCCAACCTGAGTGGCACGTGAAACCACCTTTATTTATATGTGTGTAGCAGCATGTCTGTGGAAGTCTGGAAAGAAGTCAGGAGTCAGCACACTCTTTCCAACAAGTGGGTCCCAAGGTCAAACTCAAGGCATGAGGCTCAGCCACAAGTGTACCTGCCAAGCCATATGCAGTCCAGTCCTTTTGATTTTATTTTGGCTACAGGCCTCCCGCATTAATTTCACAGGAATATAAAACTTCATAAATATGTAATATATACCTGATATTTTATAGGATGCTATCCTATGGATGATGTAAAAATAACAAGTTTAGATTATAAGGGAGACTGAGTTACCCTTTACTACTGGTATCTCAGCGTTTACCCATCATCTTGGGAATAAGAGTTGCTCAAGTAAATATGAATTGCATGTATACTTCTCATTTCACTTTCCAAACTAGTCTCCCAGCTTTATAGATTACCTACAATTAGATATTAACTTCTCCATGGTACAATTCATGGAGAAATAGTTGGAATTTTACTTATTTCTACAAATGAATCAAAGGCAGATCAAAAACAATATTGAATTTGTTATTACCTAATTTTTAATATCCTCTACTATTATGCAAAATGTAGAGTAAGGCTATCCTGTTCAAATTTAGCAACGGAGCTACTAACAAGGAATTTTAAGATATTTCTGCATCATAAAATGCATTTACTCAAATTCTTTGACATGGCCACTAACAGACATTACTTCTGAGCAAAAAAGTATCAGCAAGGGACACTACTCACAAGGCTGCTGAAGCCTGTGTAGCATTTTAAAAAATAAAACACATAAACAAAACTATACCTTTATTTTACATGGATGGGTACATGTACATTGTGTGGTCTGTAATGCCCACAGAGGTCAAAAAGGGGCACAGGAGTTGTTACTGAACTTACAGATAATTATTAGCTACCACACGGCTGCTGGAAAATGATCTTGGATATTTTGCAAAAGCAACAAGTACTTTTAAATGCCTCTCACTGGGTCACTCTTTTGTTTTGTTTTGTTTGAGACAAGGTTTCTCTGTGTAGCCCTGGCTGTCCTGGAACTCACTCTTTAGACCAGGCTGGCCTCGAACTCAGAAATCCCCCTGACTCTGCCTCCCAAGTGCTGGGATTAAAGGCGTGTGCCACCACTGCCCAGCAGGTCAGCCTTAAAAGGTAGAAATACACACACACACACACACACACACACACACACACACTTATTTCCAGGTCAGCTAGGGCTACACATTGAGCCCTTACCTCTAAAAACAAAAACAAACAAAAACAACAACAACAACAAAAGAACAAAGCCAGAGGTGATACCATGCTTATTACCCCAGTATTTGGGAGGCAGAGGCAAAAAGAATTCACAGCCAGCTCCATTGAAATAGTCATTCCAGACTGAACTATATGAAACTCTGTGAGCAGTTCATCCCCCAACAAACAAGCTCAAATATATTCCAGACAGTGACTTTTGTTCAATTTAGTCTGGCCATATTTAATGTTGATCTCTGTTTATGGTGCCAGCAAGAAAACATGACTCTTGCTAGTTATTTTTCTTGCCTACAATTTTCTAACTTACAAAAAAAAAGTCTAAGCTGGAGAGAAGTGGGAAAAAGACAAAGCCCTTTCCACTTTAAAAAAAAAATTATTTATTTATTTTATTTTATGTATGTGTCACTGTCTTAAGATACACCAGACGAGGGCAGCCGCCATGCAGTTGCTGGGAATTGAACTCATGACCTTTGGAAGAACTCAGTAGCCTTAACTGCTAACCCATCTCTCTAGCCCCCAAGCCCATTTCACTTTATTCTTCCCAAATCAGGTGCTTTAAAAAAATCTGGGTGGAACAAAATACCCTGGGCGGAAGGTGCCTTTTAATACTATCAGGAATCACTCTCAAAGTATTCGTCCAAGATTGAAAACAGGGCACCCTACTTCATGTTTCCCTCATTTGGGTGTATTTTCAATGAGCTTGCAAACTTAAAACGAAGATTACAGGATTTGTTTTCTTGAACTGATCGTGTATAGTAGCTATATCATAGAATATGAGTTGAATTAGTTTGATGCTTTCCAAGAATAGAACAATCATTACCATGGGGATAAGAGAAAAAAAAGACCTATTTTTATAATATGACACATCAACAGTTCTTAATGCAGTTAAAATTAATAAGTCTGTTATTATATGAAGAATTATCTTAAGATCTAAGGCACTTTACTTATCACTTAAATTTAGAAGATATTAAAACTTGAGAATATCCTTTAATCCCAGCACTCGGGAGGCAGAGATAGGCAGATTTCTGAGTTTGAGGCCAATCTGGTCTACAAAGTGAGTTCCAGGACAGCCAGGGCTATACAGAGAAACCCTGTCTCGAAAGAACAAAAACAAAAACAAAACTTGAGAATATATGCCTACTTTAGACATGAACATCAATACCTCCATAAAGTACTCAGAAGTTAGTCCAAAACTTCTACTGCCACATATAGCTTATTAAATGAGGATGAAAAATATTTTTCCCTGTTCAAGCAGAAGCTAATAAAAAGCTACAGACAGAATAATTAGTACGAATAGATGACAAAATGTTATCTTTAACAGGAAAATACCTTCCAGGGAAATGGCTTCAATGCAGCCATTATTCCTTAAGTGTCTTGGGTTAGGTATGAGAGGAAAGACAGGTAGACTGCATCTGTTGTTTGCTAGTAAGGACGAGAGCTATGAACAGTAAGCACTCCAAGTTTAGAAGACAGATATAGAGAAGAGTTGCAAATAAGCAACTTCCACAAGGGCCATAAGCTAAGACTCCATGCCAGCCAAGTTCTGTTTGTATCCCTCTACCACCCCCCCCCCCCACACACACACTCTCTTCTCTTCTCTTCTCTTCTCCTCCTCTTCCTCTCCTCCTCCCCTCCACACCCCCTCTAGTGTTCCTAAGGCAAAATGGGAGAAACTGCCAAGCTTAGGGGTAGTAGCAGAAATAAAAGAAATTCTCCCTCAAAACAAGGGTGCAAGTGGTGAGACCCGACCTCCACACTGTGGCAGCATGTACTGATTAGTCAGATATACAGGCACACACATATTTGGAGGTGGGAAAACTGCCAAGAGAATTAAAAATAAACAGAGCAAAGCAAACAAACAATTCACCACCACCACCCCCCCAAAAAAACCCCACAGCTATAGTTTTGGAGAAAATACATAGAAGAAACTTACCGAATAAAAGACTATAATCCAAGGCTACAGAGCTGGCTCAGCAGAAAAGAGAACTGGCTACTCTTGCAGAGGACCCAGAATCAATTCCCAGCACCCACATGGTGGCTCATAACCATCCATAAATGCAGTCCCAAGGATTCCAGTGCCCTCTTCTGGCATCTGTGGGCACCAGGTACGCACATGATACAAACATACACACAGGCAAAACTTACATACACATAAAATAAAAATAAATCTTAAAGAAGAAAAGAAAAAAAGACTACTCTTCAAAAATGAACAAAGAATGTACCAAGGCCAATAATAAAAAAATTAACATCCCAACCTTAACAAAAATGGAACAAGGACCTGGGCACATTTCTGACCAAAGATCATATTCAAATGAAAAATAACTATGCAAAAAGACTTCTACATCACATGTAATCATGGAAATATAAATTACAATGACAGTGATATACTGATACACATCTATTAGAGTGGCCAAAATTCAGAAGGCTGAAAGATAACACAAATTGCTGGTAAGGATATAAAGCCATATCATCTGCCATTCACTGTTGGTGGAAATACAAAGCGTCCGGCAGTCACTGTGGCAGCTTCTTACAAAATTTAACATATTCTTCTTACACTATAGCAGTCATACTTCTGTGAATTTACACAGAGACAACATATGCACACAAAGTTCATCATATTTTTCACTCTGCATTGCCAAAGCAATTACGTATTTCAGGTGGTGAATGGCTTTTTGCAAATTATGCCATACAATTTACCTCTACAAGGAAATGTACCCAGTAAGTCATGAAAAGACATGGAGTAATCACCAATACAAATTACTAAATAAATATGCCAATCTGGAGCCAGTAAGGTGGTTTGGTGGGTAAAGACCCTGCCACCAACCTTGACCACAAGTATAGGAGACAATCAATTCCTGTAAGTTGTCCTGACATCTAAATAAGCGCCATGGCAACAGTGCATATGTGAATGCATGTGTATACATGCATATGCATGTGAATGCACATACACAAAAAATGTTTAATGTAATTTTAAAAACAATGTCCATTTGAAAAGATTCTAACTTCATGATAGTCTTGGAAAAAGTAAAACTATGAAGACAGTAGAAAAGATTCTGGGTCCTCTGCAAAAGTTAGCCAGAAAAGTGTAGAGGACATCAGAGAGGATACTTAGGGCAGTGAAAATATATTCTGTATGATGTACATGTGTATACATATCTTTATAAATTAGACAGCTGTCCCAATTCTCAGAAAGTATACTACCAAGAGTGAATTCCAATGTGAACAGCAATAAAAATGTGCTAGTCGGCTGGAGAGATGACTTAGTGGTTAAGAGCACTGACTGCTTTCCCAGAGGTCCTGAGTTCAATTCCCAGCAACCACATGGTGGCTCACAACCATCTGTAATGGGATCTGATGCCCTCTTCTGGTGTGTCCGAAGACAGCAACAGTGTACTCATATACATAAAATAAATAAAATCTTAAACAAAAAAAAAGTGCTGGTCTAGGTTACCAAGTACAACTAACAAACATAGAAAGAAGGGATACAGGACAAATAAGACTGCTAAAATACAATATTTACCAAAACGTGGTTTCAGCCTGTAATATGAGCACTAAAGAGGCAGAGGCAGGATGATTAGCCAACTGAATGCCACCCTAGGCTATCCATGTCAAGACCCTGTACCAAAAAGCCAAGAACAAAATATATGTAAACAAACAAGCACAACAAAGAGAACCCATGTGAACAAGTCTGGACACCTCAGAGTGGAAAGCAAACGCTAATTCTGAACTTTCTACTCAACTGGAACCTAAATAATTCTCCAAAATGACCGGGGGGGGGGGGGGGGCGGCGGCGGCTGAGTGTCTGTGTACTATGTGCTCACATGTACATGTAGGCCACAGTTCACATTAAGGGTCTTCCTTTTTTTTCCCCTTTGCATATGTATGTGTAGTGTATGTATGTGTGTGTAGAGGCTGATCTCTCACTGAACCAGGCAAGAGCTTGTCAAACTTGAGCTAATCTAGCTACCTAGTAATTCTGTCTTTGCTTAAGTGCTAGCTGAGACCCCAGACAGCTGTAATACCTGTCCAACTTTTACATTCTGGTAATTTAAACTGTAATCCTTATGCTTAAACTTTATATATTCCCATCATCATCCCCCCAATGTACCCCTTTCAACATCATGTTTTGGTTTTGCTGATAATTCAAAGTCCAGTCAGTCTCTGTCTGTCTGCCTCTGTCGCTGTTTCTCTCTCTCCCCCCCCCCCTTCCCCCACGCCCCTCTCTCATTGATCCTGGAGCATGGCCCCTTTCCCCCTTCATTGTTATATATGGATGGGTGCTGGGGATCCAAACTCAAATGTTTAGGCTTACACAGCATATTAGCCACAGAGCAATCTCTCAGTCCCTAAAAGAAAAATATTATTTTTTAAAAGCTCCTCAGTTACGCAGTCAGACAGGTTCATGATGCTAGTGGCTGCTGCCTGAAAGGTTAAATACAAACACTTGGACCCCTGCAAGAGACTATTGCAGAACACTAAACTACTAGAGAAAGAGGAAGCTGATGGTCTGAGGAAAGTGACAAGGCACTGCTGCAGCAGTCGGAGATTACCTTTCCTTTTCCACCTGCTCTTTCTCCCTTCTTTGTTGCTGCCACCATCACTGCTGCTGCTGTTCTCAGAGCTCTGAGAATCTGACTGACCATCACTGCTTTCTTCTGAACCTTCTGACAGCTCTTTCACTCCATCTGGCACATCTTTCTGAAAATGTAGGCATCCTGTTAGGACTGTCACCATTTTAGCAAATCGAAACTAAATGTCTAATACGTAATGCAGCAGATAATTAGCTGATTAATTTTTAGTATTAATATAGTAAAACCATAAATACTTGCCGAAATCCTTATACTTCCCTTTTTGGGGATCAAATAAGTTAATTTTCGATCTATATCCAAAGATAAAAATTACACAAAACATTTATATGCAGGTACAACATATATTTAAATTACATGATAACTGGTATATATAAATCCAGGTAAAAGATGAAACGCTAAGGTTTAAAAATCACATAATTTTCTTAGACATAGCTGTGTTTGTATAGGGTAGCATCTCATATATTCTGAATTCAATTACATAATTCAAGTCAGGAGAATAAGATTATCATATTATTTTCATCTAACTAGGTCCTCAACATTGGCTAATAAGTAGCAGCAAGAAAAGAACTATTGTTTGTTCTGTTGTTTTTAAAAATCATGTTGGGTGCTGGAGAGATGGCTCCATGGTTAAGAGCACTGATTGCACTTCTGAAGGTCCCGAGTTCAATTCCCAGCAACCATATGGTGGCTCACAACCATCCATAATGAGATCTGACACCCTCTTCTGGTGTGTCTGAAGTCAGCTACACTGTACCTATTTATATTAATAAATAAATCTTTGGGCTGGAGCGAGTAGAGACTGAGCGTGTGGGCTCAACCAGAGCAAGCAGGGCCAACCACAGCAGGGCCTACCAGGCAAGTGGTCCTAAATTCAATTCCCAACAACCACAAGAAGGCTCACAACCACCTGTACAGCTACAGTGTACTCATACACATTAAATAAATAAATAAACAAACAAATAAAGAAATAAAAAACATGTTAATCACTTTGGTGTTAGTTCTGACTAATGAGACTTTTAACCAGAAAGAATAACTGTCTACTTAGTGTGAAAAAACATAACCAGGTAGCTGCATATGAAAAGCTAGAGAAGTAACTATACAGTCTTAGTCTAAGTTAATTTGTCATGCTTTAATTTTAATTTCTAAGGTGAGGTAACAGTACCTACCTTAAAAGGTCACATAGAAATTAAATGAGCAAATTAAATTAAATTATGTTTAGAATAATGTCTTTATGAGAGCTCAATATTAGCTACTGTGTGTTCACATAAAAAATATAGAAATAAATGAATTAGTGAATGTTATTTCTCATAAGGATTTTCTTTCTATCAGTACTTTCTGGTCCCACATAATTATTTTTAACACTCACATTAAAAAAATGAACTGACAGGCACAAAAAATTAATCCTACATCTAACTGACACCACATGACACAGTCCCAAGACCAATAAGTCCAATTGAGTAAGAACAGTTATTTTCCAATTAAATTTCCCGCTAATCCATCTCTTATGTTATACACTTTCTTAATACAGACCCCATATTTTTATATTCCTTCCTTCAAAATGCAGGACAGCTTTTATAGAGTTAGTTGCCAGCCAGACATCTTGACCTGTAGGTTCAACAAGTATCTGAAATACAAATATAATTATCTTCTTTTTGCAAAAATCTTGTGATCCCTCTGGGATCAATGGCTCATGCCCCAAATCTTAGGATCTTTTCTCACCCACAATTTTACACATCCCAAATGCAATGTGTTCTATTTCTTCAATGACTCTTAGGTCTATCTCTCTTCTACTATTCTGAGTTCCTCCTTCAAACTATAATCACCTTTACATGAAAATCTTCTTAAACACGGGTTTGATCCAATGGTTCTTCCTGATGACCTCTGACTTCTGCTTACTCGACACACCACCCAAACACACAAAACTCAGTCAGAGTCAAACTTAATGGTTAGCTAATCTTTATTAATTATCTTGACTCCCGAGATTATCACTTTATCTATTTTTTTTTCTACTTAAAAATTCATTCAGAATTTTATCTGTCTCTTCATTTGAGCTACTCATAATAAATGGGAAGCAATAGGAAAACCTATTGTTCCCTGAAGGCCTTCACTTCTCTTAAGTTCAAGTACAGCTCAAATCTTACTGGTAAGTAACAGAAACTTTCTAGATCCCTTTATTCAAAACTTATCCTACTTTGCTTCATTATAATGGCAGAGTTCACAGTATATTTTATAAATATGAAATATTTTAATAATGAAAATATAAGCATTAATGGGTTCAAAAACTATAGTTTATCCAACTTTTATTTCTGGCATAGACTTGACAATGTGATACAAGACATACATTATTTGAACTTTTTCTTTTATCTTTAAATATTTATGTGTTTTGCATGCATGCATATGTACATGTATGTACAGTGTCTGAGAACATCATGCTAGAAACTGAGCTCCATTCCTCTGCAATATCAACAAGTGCTCTTAACTGCTGAGCCATCTCATCTCTCCAGCTTTAAACTCTGAACTCTTGACACAGCACTGACTTTTGTACTTTCCTAATTAATAGTGGGATTAGGAAAACATTGTTCTGCTGTTTGGTCTTTGACTCTAGCTCCTAAAACAGGCACCTAACCGATTTAGAACCTCCTAAATGATAAGAGTGATAATACCTGTGTTGATGAGTGACTGTGAGTGTGTTTCTAATGACCTGTTCCTCAGAATAGACCTGAGTACTAAGAGACAATTACGTGGTTAGAAAATTGCCAAGTTTAGCCAAGATCTCAAGGATGAAGGCTGAGTTGATAGCAAGGACAGAATGATGCTTCAATCACAAACCTTCCATTCAAGGCTAGCCTAGGGCTTTGGATAAGGCTAAAATCACATTTGTGCTTAGAGCTGATATGACAAGCCAGCTTCCATATTCAATGACCACCTCATTTTTTGCATGTCTTTTATCTGAATTACAATAAATGGAAAACTTAAAAGGTTTTCTCTGGCATTTTTTTTTGGTAAGCAGTCCTAGAAAGTTAATGAAACCCAAGAAGGACACGAAACAATAATTACAGCTGGTCTATCAGAGGTTAGGTCACAACCAAAGACTCGTAATGGCAGCTGAAGTGAAGGGTAATCTATGGAATCGGGCCCTTAGCCTGACACAATGGACAGACAGTGCAAAACCTGAGTTAAATTAAAGAGTGCCTAGCTGATTTCAGTGGGAGAATTGCTTGATGTATGAAAGAAACCCCCAAAACAACTGATACCAAAGAACTGACCTAAGTGGTATTAAGAATAGAAAATATATTTTGAGGTTTTTCCTCCTCATCTCTACAACACAGTAAGCATTTTAATGAATACAAAGAAAATTATAGAAGATCTAGAATAGCTAAAGTAATCAAAAGAGAAAGTGAAAGCTTCATTTAGAATTCAATCCCATAATATACAAATGTTAAACACTGCAGACAAAGTCAGAGGAAGTAAGATTAAAACGTGTGAAAGGATTTTGTATGTGGCGCAAATTGGTTCTAGGACTGGACACGGTCCTTTTGCTTTGCCTCCTGAGTCTTAGGATCAATAACCATACAGCACCACATTCAGCTCCTAGATATGGGGTTTGTTCCTCTTTTGTTCTGTATTGTTTAAGATGGGATCCCACTGTGCTTCACAGGCTTGCCTGGTTAGGACTCGGAGGTACCTAGATCTGCAGCCTGAGTGCTAGGGCTAAAGCCATGCACAGGCTCACCTGGAAGATGTCCATTTGTTTAGTTTTACATTATTTAGTACGTAAGTATGGGCACCAATGTGACATAGCACACATATGAAAGTTAAAAGGACAGCTTGTGGGAGTTGGTTCTCCTCATTTATACGTGCCCAGGGGACAAAATGAGTTGTCTGTACCTTTACAAGATGATCCGTCTCAGCATCCCAGATTAGATGTGCTTAATGTTAATAGACTCCATACCACTACTGAGCATTGTGGTGTGTAGCTAGGAGAAAAGAGGTAATGGGACAGAGGTGTCTATGGATTTGTCCCTTTGGATATAACTGTCTGCCAAACATTCATTCTGGCTTGCTGATAAACTTCCTTCATTATTATTTTAATTATCAGATTAACACAAGCTTAATATCCTTACATCAAGAGTAAAAATGATTCTATACATTTAGTAATAACCATAATTCATGTATAGTGTCACATGGGCTGGGCCAAAGTAAGTTAAATCTAAATGAGGTGGGTGCCTTTTGCTTTAGTTACTGGACTCGTCTCTCTAGACTTACAGTTTGCAGAATGGAGACTCAGAATGAATTCATATACGATGAGAAGCTGACTGAGAATAAAGCTAAAAGAAAGAACAGAGACCAAGACTAGATGACATCTTTTTGATCCAGCTTGGATTTCCCAAGGAATGTTTAGCTGTATGAGTTAAATTCTCTAGCCTTCTTACTAAGCTCATATAAATTGGTTTTCCTGCTTGCGAGTGAAAGGATATTGATAAGAAAAGGTCACCATTTCAGTGTATGAATTACATATTAGCCAACTTGTTATGAAAGAAGAAATGTGGGGGCTGGAGAGATGGCTCAGTGGTTAAGAGCTCCGACTGCTCTTCCAGATGTCCTGAATTCAAATACCAGCAACCACATGGTGGCTCACAACCATCTGTAATGACATCTGACGCCTTCTTCTGGTGCATCTGAAGACAGCTACAGTGTACTTACATATAATAATAAATATTTAAAGGAAGGAAGGAAGGAAGGAAGGAAGGAAGGAAGGAAGGAAGGAAGAAATGTGGGCGTTAAGTTTGACCACAGTTCCTATTATTGTGCTGATATAATACAGCCACCACTGGTAAAGAAATCACAACTTTTGAACTTAGTTTTCTCCCTTATAAAAACAGGAATAATAACCATAACTGTAGGTTTTAGTGGGGAAGATGAGTAAAGCAAAGCCATCTAAAGCAATACCCAATTTGTAAATATGTAAATATTTTTGGCCTCTTTAAAATAAGAAGTAGGGGCTAGAGAGGGGGCTCAGCAGTTAGGAACATGAACTGCTGTTCCTCCAGAGGACATGGGTTCAATCCATCACCCACACAGAAGGTAACAATCAACTGGAACTCTAGCTCCAGAGGATCCAATACCCTCTTCTGGCATCCATGAGTACCACAAGAATGTGGTACATAAATTATACATGCAGGCAAGGCATCCATACACTTAAGATCAAATAATGCTCAAAAAATTTATTTAGTATTCATGAGGCTCTGAGTTCAACTCCCCAAAATTTATTTACTTACTTTAGGGTTGAAATTTTATTTCTTTCTGGAAATAAGTTCCTCAAGAACAGAATTCTGTCTATGTAACTCAGTAGTTATATGCTGCCAACCCTTACTATTGCTTGTCTCCCCAGCAACTTACCTTCAAAGTATACACGCCCATTCTACCTGGAACTTTATAGAAGATGCCTTCTTCTCCTCGGGAGTTTGTGTGCAGCATTGCATTCAAGCATGCAAGAGGGGAAGTCCCACTAAAAGCAAATAAAGTGAAGAACTTAGTGATTAGTTTATCTAATCATGATCTAAATATTTTTTATAATTCTAACCTAATTTTTAGTTGATCAATATTCCTTTATATAATTTTTTACTAACTACAAACCGGATCAGTACAGAAAGAGATTGCCACAAAAAAAAAAATGAATGGACAATTCATCTTTGAATATATAAAGGGGGAAAATTTTAACTTAACACTTAAATAGAAGCAAAACAAAAATTTCATATAGCAATATGAAACTTATTTTGCAAACCTACTTTATTTATGCATGAAACTTTACAAGTAGACATGAAAGTGGAAAGCATGCACACATGCATGAGAGAACATGCTTGCACACACACACATAGATTCAAATAAGTATTTATTCTCTTGTACACTGCTGCACTAAACTAAATCTGATCAGTAAAACAAACTGCCATGGTTTCTTGTACTTACACCTATCAGAAGATCACTTTAAACACCTTAAAAGAGGTTTAATAGACTTCTTATATTGCATTTAGTAGGGTTTTTTTCCCCCCATTTTAAAGCGTTAGATGCAAAAAAACTTTTCTGGGGGGCTGGCGAGATGGCTCAGCGGGTAAGAACACTGACTGCTCTTCCAAAGGTCCTGAGTTCAAATCCCAGCAATCACATGGTGGCTCACAACCACCCGAAATGAGATCTGACGCCCTCTTCTGGTGTGTCTGAAGACAGCTACAGTGTTCTTATGTATAATGATAAATAAATCTTTGGGCTGGAGGGAGCAGGGACTGAGCGAACAGAGGTCCTAAAATTCAATTTCCAACAACCACATGAAGGCTTACAACCGTTAGTACAGCTACAGTATACTCATATACATAAAATAAATAAATCTTTAAAAAATGTTTTTCATTTAAAAAAACAAAACAAAACAAAACAAAACTTTTCTGGACCTGGCATGGTGGCACACAACTGTAATTCCAGAATGTAGGAGACTGAGACAAAAGAATCACAAGTTCAATGCTACCCTCTATTATAAACCACATTCCTTAGGGGAAAAAAACTTGCATTTTTTTCACCTGTCATCAGATCGTATTGTATTTCTTTTAAAAAGTCTAATAAAATTCACTAAAATACTTCCTTATCTTGATTTGTCATTGCATTAAGGAAATGGGACTGTTTTACCAAAACTCTAATGTTGGCTTCTTTTGTTACGGACTTATATATAAGGAATGGGGGTTGGCGGGGGTGGGGGGGAGGGGGGGGAGTGAATCGACCTGGAGTACAAGTGCTTAGGTCCTAGTCTATAGTCCTGAAGAATGAAGATTTAAATACAAGGCCATGGCTAAACATTGCTCACTGCCAGGACTATGATGGTTCAGGAGGAGAATGTAGAAGAAACATACAGGTCTAAACAGAATCCTCACCACCTATGAGCTACTGAAATCATAAAGTGACTATGCTACTATGAAAAGCCTCGCTGCCACTGCCAATGAGAGCTAGGAAATATGGCAGAGGTCCTACAACATGGAAATGGCTGGAAAGATTGGCTTCTTGATACTAAAGAACCATATAGACCTATGGCTGAGCTGCTAAGGCTTGGGAATAGAGGCTCACATTAATTCTATGTCTGACTCTTCTCTTTATCCAACTACAATTTCTGTTACTTTTCTCTGCAATAAACTCAAACACATGTGAACAAGAAAGAAAAAGAAACAGGAAAACTGGGTATGGTGTCACATGCTTTTAATCCCAGAACATGGGAGACAGAGACAGACAGATTTCTGAGTTCAAGGCCAGCCTCATCAATAAATAGAGCAAGTTTCAGGATAGCTAGGGATATACAAAAGAACCCTGTCTGGGAAAAAAAAAAACAAAAGGGGGGGGGGTAGTGGGGAAGGGGAGAGGAAAGAGGAAGAAAGAAAATAAATGAAACAGGAAAGAAAGCTATGCAGTTTTAAGCATAAAGCCACGTGCATTAAAGAATATCCCTGAGCATGGTGACTCACATACAAAATCAAGGGTAAACAAGAAATTCTACCTCAAAAAGAAAGGAAGGAAGGAAGAAAGAAAAGGGAAAAGAAAAGGGAGAGGGGAGGGGAGAAAGGAAGGAAGGAAGGAAGGAAGAAAGGAAGGAAGGAAGGAAAGAAGGAAGGAAGAAAGAGAAGGGCTGGTGAGATGGCTCAGTGGGTAAGAGCACCCGACTGCTCTTCCAAAGGTCCGAAGTTCAAATCCCAGCAACCACATGGTGGCTCACAACCATCCGTAACGAGATCTGACTCCCTCTTCTGGAGTGTCTGAAGACAGCTACAGTGTACTTACATATAATAAATAAATAAATCTTTAAAAAAAAAAAAGAAAGAAAGAGAAAGAAAGAAAAGGGAAAAGAAAGGAAGGGAAGGAGGAGGGAGGGGAGGGGAGAGGAGCATATAAGAGGCTGGAGAGATGGCTCAATGGTTAAGAGCATTAGCTGCTCTTCCAGAGGTCCTGAGTTCAACTCCCAGCAACAACATGGTGGCTCACAACTATCTGTAATGTGAGCTGATGCCCTCTTCTGACATGCAGGTGTATGTGCAGATAGAGAACTCAACTCATATATATGAAATAAATAAATAAGTTTTTAAAAAAAGCATATATAGAGAGTCAGGGGATGGTCTGAAGTCTGACTGGAGACTCCTTAAGTAATTTTTGCTGGGTTTTTTTTCACATTTTTTAATTGGAAATTTTCTTCATTTACATTTCAAATGCTATCCCAAAAGTCCCCTATACCCTCTCCCCGCCCTGCTCCCCTACCTATCCACTCCCACTTCTTGGCCCTGGCATTCCCCTGTACTGGGGCATATAAAGTTTGCTAGACCAAGGGGTCTCTCTTCCCAATGGTAGCTGACTAGGTCATCTTCTGCTACATATGCAGCTAGAGACATGAGCTCTGGGGGTACTGGTTAGTTCATATTGTTGTTCCACCTATAGGGTTGCAGACCCCTTCAGCTCTTGGGTACTTTCTCTAGATCCTACATTGGGGGCCCAATTTTTGCTGTTCTTGTTTGGTTCTTTTGGTTTCTTACAATTACTAAGAGACAAAAACAACTTTTACATTTTTAAAAAAAGGTCTATCGATTTTTATTTTATGTGTATTGGTGTTTTGCCTGCACATATGTCTATGAGAAAATGTCAGATTCTGGAGTTATAGACAGTTGAGAGCTGCCATGTGGATGCTGGGAATTAAAACCCAGACCTCAGGAAGAGCAGTCAGTACCCTTAACTGCCGAGCCGTCTCTACAGGCCTAGGAAAAACAACTTAACTGCACATTCTCTCTCCCCCTCCCCCATCTGAGGACCGAACCCAGGGCCTTGCGCTTGCTAGACAAGCACTCTACCACTGAGCTAAATCCTCAACCCTTAACTGTACACTCTCAATTCATCTTCCTTTCAGTTCTCTGCTGGTGACACTCAAAGCAACAGAGATCATAACAACTTGGACAGATCTGAAGAACTGACATTTAAAAAGGTAGGCTATTGATTGGAGCTCACTATTCAACAGTCTAGCCCAACAAAAAAGTTAAAGGGGGAGGGGGTTCCTGGTGGAAGGGGTGGGCAAGAAAACGCTTGATGTCCACCCCTGTCTTACAACCACATAAGCATGGACATATAACATACACAAAGAATAAAATAAAAAACAAAAATACACACACAATAAACAAAGGAGCTTGTCTCTAATGGACATCCGTTCTTTTTCTCAACTATGATAAAGTGGTATATTAACCCAGTGAAGGCCACAAGGGTGCTATGATTAATGGCATGTGCCATGAAGCCCAGCTGAAATTGTTAAAAATAAAACACACACACCCAGGGGCCAAACAACAACAAACCCCACTTCCTTGCCCAAGGTTTGGTAGAGTGCTGCCTGCCATGCCTTGTAAAGGCCATGGGTTCAATCCCCATTCTCAAGGAGGCGAAATAAAATCCTTACCCAATCTACTGCCTCCCTTTTACACACAGACTACAAATGTGAGTTTAAGTTCTATCACTAACTAGCTATACAATGTTTCCTGTTACAACGTCTTTATGAGACAAAATACACATGAAATACCTAACTCCCATTTAAACAAGGTCGTTTCAAATACTGGTTCATTATAACACCTAACTTTTGAATCTTATGGTAAACTGGTAATAAAAAGCAGCTTTGAGCGGGGTGGTGGTGGAGCACACCTTTTAATCAATCCCAGCACTTAGGAGGCAGAGACAGGTGGATTGCTGAGTTTGAGGTCAGCCTGGTCTACAGAGTGAGTTCCAGGACAGCCAGGGCTGGAGAAACTCTGTCTCAAAAAAAAGTAGCTTTGAGAGAAACAGATTGCTTCTCTATTTGTGATAAGAGCACTGCCTAACTATTTATTTATTATCTTATTACAGATAATTAGGATACTTAAAGTTCTTTTTTTTTTGGGGGGGGGGTGTTTCTGTATAGGCCTAGCTGTCCTGGACTCATTCTGTAATCCAAGCTGGCCTTGAACTCTAGCTACTTCTGCCCCCCCCCCCCCAATGAGTACTGGGATTAAAGTCATGTGCCATCACTACTGCCCAAATTATCATGCTCAAAGTTCTTAACAGCTGGACCAAATTCCAATCACAGTTTTTGCCTCTAAAATAAGAAGAACAAAAAGTTACATATAGGATCTTAAGATTCCAGGTAAAAGAAGTGTCAATGTGAATGAACACAGAGATTGAAACACAGAAACTTTTCGGAAAAAAAAAACAAGAACTGAACTGGAAACAATAAAAACACAAAAAATTATCTAAAACTTTATATTGCTGCCCTATTGGGTGGTTATTGTTCATTTAACAATGTAATTTTGTATATTAATAGCTAGTGTTGTTATAACTGCTTTCTGTTTCTTTAAAAAAAAAATACTTTTTGAAAACTGAACTGGGTCCTCTTCAAGAGTAGCAAATGCTCTTAACTGCTGAGTTTTGTCTCCAGCCTAGCTTTGCTTTCTGCTTTTGTCTCAGAGCAATAATGCTAGATGATATGGAAACAGATGTTGAACTTCTGAGTTTTTAAACAGTTGTCTTGAGTTATTTAACCAGTTCCTAATATTTTTATCAGGAATTCTTTCTCAGAGAAGTAACTTAAGAGTTATGGTAAATCTTAGACCATATTAAATGGCTTTGACTTTAAGCCTCAAAAACAAATACTAAAATAGGAGTGAGTTATTAGGTGGTATTGTGCATATGGGGTAAAACCACATAAAACTGGGCATAGTGGCACACATCTCTAAGCCCAGCATTTTGGAGACAGATCTTAGTAAGGCCCTGCTTAAAAACAAAACTATCAAAACCAGACCAGAACAAAAGTAGTCCAGCCTAAGTCACTTTGTCCTCAAAGACCTGAGACCACCACTACCACCTACAAAGTATCCAATAGGCCAAAATCAAAGATCCTGTCATCAGAGCATCACAAAACACAGGCAAGCACACTTACACATACACAGAGAAAAAACAAATATAAAAATTTAAATCTTATTAAGCTTCATTCATGACCTGTTACTTAAATGAACTTAAAGTACTAACTAAAGTTACAAGAGATTAATCTCAATCTATAAGCAAACATGACATATACATGAACATATATATTTCCTGTTCTCAAGCCTCACATAGAAGTCATATAACTGAAATAAAAACAAAAAAAACCTATTCTATAAATAAGGGAATTGCTGCAGACTAAGGTTATCTGAAGTAGCATGCAAACACAGACAAAACTGCCAATTTGGTAAAGGATTCAGACTATGAATTTTAATCTGTTCTGCCTGGTTTCAGGTAAGTATCACTTGATTATAGACAATTGACCATATTTTCTCTATATAAGTCAAGCAAAAATATTTTTAATCTCATAGGCAACAGGCAACATGCACATCTCTATCTTGTAAGTGTTTTCATCAACATGCTAAATTATACTTCAGTGGTATAAGGCAAATTTAAGTTTTGATAAACCTTAATGTCAACAATTTCTAAAATTATGGCCATGTAATGGTTACAAACTATAAAAATAAACAATAAAAAAGAGCACACTTAGTGACTAATATTTATACACTATCACAGTTATTTCATTTCTAAGCTAGTTAGTTTGATAAAGTAAAGATCATGCATACAAAGGCACACTCAATAAAACTTGTAAAAGAGTGCTTTATAATTGCTTAATGCTCCTTTAGAATAAAGTAATACTTCTTACCTTCTGGAGTTGGAATGCACCCCAAGAAAATAAGGAGGGAAAAAAAAAGGTTTTAATTTTTCTTTACAAGTAACAATAAGCTCCCCCAAATAATTTATACCATGATCTTCCAGCAATACTAACAATCCTCAAATTAGTAATCGTCATCACCTTACTACATAAAACATTACATTTTTTAAATGCATAAATTAATCCAAAACATTGTTGTCTAAAATTGCACATTTAAATTCAGCTATATAGCCTAAGCTACTATAGGAAAATAATTCAAATACTTGAATTCTATGAAAAAGTGTAACTATCAGAGCAGCTTAGAGTTAAAGTGAGAATTTTGTAATAGTATTCGTTTTCCCATGCATTTTTATTACAAGGAGTCATAAAGCCATCAACAATGGCCTTGCAGGTTATTTGCTTCTCAGTGATCTACAATGAATCTGATGCAAATTTATTAGATTCTATTGTTGCTGTTGCTGGGTATACAGGCACTTGTTTGTACTCTCAGATTTATGAATTCTAGGCCAACATAGGCTATTTAGTAAATCCTGGCTGAAGAAAACAAAACAAAACAGCAAGCTGGGAAAGGTGGTATATACCTGTAATCTCATTATTTACAAGGTTCAATTTTCAGACCACCCTGAGTTTTTTATAGATCCTGTCTATCCCTCTCCCAAAAAAAGAAAACAAAAGCTTTGTCTATCAATACCTAAGGGTTTGTTTCTGTTTAACTTCTTGACAATCCTACCAACTTTGCAGGCTTGACAACAGACTACAGCCAGTGTATGAAAAGAGATAGGTTTAATACAGGAGCTAATCTTAGAAAATCATGTTATTAACTTAATAAGAAAATGTACATGTGTACTTTTGGGAGTTGTTTCTCCCCTTCCACTCCTTCCACCATGAGATCCAAAGGTCAAACATAGGTGTGTGTAGCAAACAAACACTTTTATCTATTAGTCATCTTCAGACACAAAATATTCTTCATTCTTAAATTAGGCTTTTTCTAATGAAATCACTTTGGGGAAATTTAGCTTGGTAAATAGCCAAAAAAGATCTACTTAATAATGATTTCTGCCAGAGAGGCCCATTGGACTTGCAAACTTTATATGCCCCAGTACAGGGGAACGCCAGGGCCAAAAAGTGGGAGTGGGTGGGTAGGGGAGTGGGGGGGGGTATGGGGGACTTTTGGGATAGCATTGGAAATGTAAATGAGGAAAATACCTAATTAAAAAAAAATTAATGATTTCTGCCATAAAGTAGTGACAATGAACTTTTTATTCTGTTTGTTATAAAAGCACCACAAATGTATTTTTATTTTGATTTGGTGTTCTAAAAGAGTGTGGTAGTTTAAACAAGAATGGTCCCCTTAGGGCTGGTGAGATGGCTCAGTGGGTAAGAGCACTAACTTCCTATGGTCCTGAGTTCAAATTCCAGCAACCACATGGTGGCTCACAACCATCTGTAATGAGATTCAATGCCCTCATCTGGTGCACCTGACAGCTACAGTGTACTTACTTATAATAATAAATAAATCTCAAAAAAAAAAAAAAGAATGGTCCTCAGACAGGTGTTTGGGGCACACGCCTTTAATTCCAGCACTTGGGAGGCAGAAGCAGGCAGATTTCTGAGTTGGAGGCCAGCCTGGCCTACAGAGTGAGTTCCAGGACAGCCAGGGCTACACAGAGAATCTTTTTATAAGATTCCTTGGTCAGCATGTTTTATCCCAGCAACAGAAAAAGTAACTAATATATAGCTCTGCCAGCCTGGTATTCAATATGTAACCAAGGTTAGCCTTGAACTTACAGCACTTGTCTCAGCTTCCAGAACACTGAAATTACAAATGTGCCCGCCACACCTAACTTTTCTTGTTTCTATTTTTTTGTTCAAGTTTCTTTTTTCTTTCTTTTTTTTTTTTTCGAGACAGGGTTTCTCTGTCTTAAAGGCGTGCAATACCACTGCCTGGTTTGGTTCAAGTTTCTTATCTTTTCCAAAGTAACTCCAATGTAAATGGCCAAATTTATCTCAATATACAAAATGAATGACATAATTTTAACATTTCTTGATAACAGAAAGTTTTAATTATGCAATAAATATTATATACTACTATTATAACAAGACACTTAGAAATTGGAGTGTATTATCTTTGACCCTATTAATACATCTACTACATTTGAAAATTAAATATTTGTTTATATATTCATTTTTAAATGTGCATGTGTGTGTATGCACTTGTGTGCACGTGCCACAAAATGCATGTGGAGACCAAAGGACAACCTCCAGAAGTTATCTGTCTCCCTATTCCCACTGTGGAGATTAAACTCAGATCATTAGATTATCATGGGCATGGGCTTTAACTCCTTGAAACACCTTATTTTTTGCTATGTGGCCCAAGTTGGTCTAGAACTCATAGACTCAAGTGATCTTCCAAGACTTAGTCTCTCTAATGCATCTTGAACTATAGACAGTGTCATGATGCCTGACAAAGACTTTCTCTTGACACATATAGTAAAATTTTCCCATTTCATTCTTGTTAGCAAATCTTATTTCTTCTTACACTGCTTACTTCTAGAAGTTGACATTTAGTCATTTTTATCCAATAATTACCAACCTCAATATATCAAAAGTACAAAGTGATAGGTGAAGGCATAAAGATAATTCCAGACCTTCTGAAGAATTAATGTGCATAGGTTTTAAAAGATAAATACTTTACCTTTTCATGAAGAGTTTGCTTTACTTATTTTTGATTTTATATATAATGACTTAAAAACTGCAAAGACTGACAATGAATAAACCTGAAGTTCAGAAAGCATATTATACTAATCAATGTGTAAGACAAAGAATACTAAGTACTATTAAATACTCTAACCATACACAATCATTACTAGTAATAGTTTAATAACTTGCCTGATTTCTTTCAGTCCTTCTCTCTGGATAACCTGAAGAATTTCTTTATGACTCATGGGTGTATTAGGGTATTTTTCTAAGACCTGAAAAACAAGGAAATAATAATGAATCAATTCTTATTTTATTTTACATTCTCATTCTTGTAATTGTATATTATACTATGGCAATAATTAGATCTAAAACATAAATATCTAGAGATTTCTTCCGGACTTTTTCCTCAGCCACAAACAGTAAGTCAAATTCTAAAGCAGAAACAGACCAAAAAGGTTAAAATTAACATTTTAATTACTCAATGAATATGAAATTGCTTAATTTTAGTCTCCACTCCCAAGTCCTATCCCTATCTGTGACTGTGCATAGAAGATTCTCTATTTTAACAAGGTGTGCTGGCCCACCACTTTAATTCTAGCACTCGGGAAACATACATATGAATCCCTGAATTTGAGACCAGCCTGGTCTAGAGTAAGTTCCTGGGCATCCAGGGATACACAGGAAACCCTGTCTTTTTTTTTTTTTAATCATCTGTTTACATTTCTATCAGTAACTACTACTGAATGGGCATACAGTAAATTCTCAATCATATAAATGAACATATTAAAATTGCATCTGTGGAACACTTATCTCCCTGCTTTCTGACTTTGTTTGCAGTCAGTAATATGACCTCACACCCCTGCCATGTGTTCCCCATCATGATGAAATATAGCCTCAAACTGTAGTTAAATTAAATCCATGATTCTTTAAAAAAAAATCAATATCAGTATTTTGGATGCAATAAAGACAGTAAACATAGTTTAAGCATAGTTTGTTCACCATTAAATGGAACTAAAAGTCTGAACAGAATGAATAAAGTAATTATCTGAAGGCTTCAAAAATGGTAGCAGATAAAAGGAAACCACAATTAGAAAAAACAAGGCGCAGTCAGAAGCGGACTTCCTGCTCTGTTTTCTCTAGAACCTCCTGGCTTGGGCTCAACTGCAACCCAAACTCAAGAGCACACTGATACAGACAGAAAGCGTTCCAATACAAATGCCATTCTTATATCAAGCACAGTAAAGAAGACTTGTCTAATGTCACAAAGGAAGGCAATTCTCCCGTTTTTAGACTTTGGAGTATGTCACCATACTGTCCCTCTCTTTCTACACCTGCTCAGGCAACATAGCAATAGCCGTAAACCAATATCACATTTTGAAACTAGCTGACATAAATGCAAAATAGATGCAGATAACTGAATAAGTTCTAAAAATTAAGACATTTTGAATTCTAGTACATAGATTTGGGAACTAAAGCTAATGCCAGGCACAATCCTTTAATGCCTGCACTAGAGGTAATCTTTGTTAGTTCAAGGTTACATAGTAAGACCCTGTTGCCAAAACAAACAAAATTTCTCCATAGGATTTAAATAAGCATTTGATGGGTTCTTTTAGTTTGGTTTGAGGACAGATTCTCCAGCCCAGGCCCGTAGCTCCCTACAGAGCCAAGAATGGCCTTGAACTTCTGACCCTCCTGTTTCCACATCCTCAGTGTAAGGGCTTCAGACAAACTACATCTACCCAGTTTGTGCTGGGGATGGATTCCAGGACTTCTTATATGCAATGAAGCACTCTACCAAATAAGACCTTTCTCTGGACCCTCATGGCTACGTAATCCTAAAAGCAACAATGTCAAATACATAATCTGAAATCACTCTACAGAGTTCACAAAACAGGTCTACAAACAACACACCCAAAATGGCAACTCTCAGGATTATGAAACTTGGATAAGCAGCTATGCTTCAAGAAGCAGAGATGCATGTTTTTATTGTGGTTGTTTTGTTTGTTTATTTGTTCATTCTTTCCTTTCCTTTCCTTTTTCCTTTCCTTTCCCTTTCTTTCTTTCTTTCTTTCTTTCTTTCTTTCTTTCTTTCTTTCTTTCTTTCTTTCTTTCTTTCTTTCTTTCTTTCTTCCTTCCTTCCTTCCTTCCTTCCTTTCTTTCTTTCTTTCTTTCTTTTGTTTTTCAAGACAGGGTTTCTCTGTGTAGCCCTGCCTGTCTTGGAACTCACTCTGTAAACTCCAACTCAGAAATCCACCTGCCTCTGACTCCCAAGTGCTGGGATTTAAGGCTTGTGCCACCACTTCAGGATGCCAAAAACAGGATTGCCCCTGATGACCAAAAATCTGTGTCACATCCTGTTTCTGATGTCAGCTTCATCAAAAATGTTAGTAAATGAAAATGAAGTAAACAAAAGAAAATGAAGTAAACAAAAGACCATGTTTTTCTCAGGCTATTAGCCCTTTGTTCTTTTCTACAATTTTCACAACAAATAACTAATGATATATTAATTTCTCCTAGTAAATAAAAAAGCACACAGAAATAGAAAATTATAAGTACCGAAACATACATACATACACACACACACATAAAATCGGGGCTGGAGAGATGGCTCAGTCGTTAAGAGACTGACTGCTCTTTCAGAGGTCCTGAGTTCAATTCCCAGCAACCACATGGTGGCTCACAACCATCTGTAATGGAGATCGGATGCCCTCTTCTGGTGTGTCTGAAGACAGCTATGGTGTACTCATATACATAGAAAATAAATGAATAATTCTTAAAAAAGAAAAGAAAAAAAATCATTCCTCTGTGAAACTACACTATACTGCAAGAAAAACTAAGAGTAAAATATCAAGCATAAAACATTTGTGTTTTCATGCAACAGTACTTTGATTAAGTTGGACAGAATAGTATATAACTGTAATTCCAGCACTTATAGAGGGTGAGGCAGGAAGACAAAGGGTTATAAACCAGCTTAGACTACACATATAGATTCTGTCTCCCCCTCAAAGTGGCTTGTGCCTATAATTACAGCACTTAAGAGAGACAGGAAGACTGCAACAAATTCTAGGTCAGTCTGGGCTACAGCCTGGGCACAAAACAAAAACAAGACATGGGAAAGCGGGTGGCGATGTAGCCTTTATTTCCAGTACTCTGGGAAGCAGAGGCAGGCAGATCTCAAGTTCAAGGCGAGCCAGGTCTAGAAGGGCTCCAGGACAGTCAGAGTACACAGAGAAATCCAGTTAAACAGAAGTCGACAACTAAGAAGACAGTAATGAAGAAGGAGAAGGAAGGAGGGAGGGAGGGAGGGGGGAAGGAGGAGGGGATGGAGGAAAGGAAAAAGAAAGAGACAATATTAAAATAAAAAGATAACAAAACAAAAACAGGGCCTAGAACTGTGAGATGGATCAGCAGCAAGGCTGCCACCAAGTCTAATAACCTGTTCGATCAAGGAAGAGAAGTACCATTTACAAGATGTTTTTTCAGCTGTGTGCACATGAACTCACAAATAAATAATAACAAAAAAGAACAATTTATCTTTTTTTTCATGCCTCTTTTCAGTTTATTGCATGAAGGAGTTACACTAGTCCAAGTTAAAAGCAGACCCCAAATGATTACATTATACAAGCTGTGAGGTTTTAAAACTTGTGGCAAGGAACAGAAGGGAAATTCTACTCATTGCAAGGAAGCTTCAGAGAGCCACAAGCTCTTAAAACCCATGAACCACCGTGTGTGGTAGTGCACACCTTTAATCCCAACACTCGGGAGGCAGAGGCAGGCGGATTTCTGAGTTCGAGGCCAGCCTGGTCTACAAAGTGAGTTCCAGGACAGCCAGGGCTACACAAAGAAACCCTGTCTCAAAAAAACAAAAACAAAAACAAACAAACAAACAAAAAACCCCATGAGCCTTCAGCTGATCGTCCTTAGCCAGCCCAGTCTCTATCAGGAACTGGCATATGTTCTTGCGCTGGTCACCCTGTAGCTGAATTACTTCTCCATATTCTGGATGCTCAATTACAGTACCATTGCAGGCAAATTTCTTCTTAAACGCCTTCACTAGTTTCTTTTTATCGTACTCATAAGCGATCCCTTGGACAGTTGTAAGGGTCTTTCTGACGTTTCTCTGTTGAATTTTTACATGGATATAATCCTCGGTGCCAGCAGGAAGCAGGTCACCACCCTTACTTGCATCAGCAAAGGGGTCGAAAGAGTGGAGGTTCTGGATAGCGGACATACGATACGATGATTCCTTTTCCTCGGTGGAAACGGCCTGCGGAAGGCGGCAGCTGCAGGAGAAGGTGGGCGAGGGGTGGGGGCCCACGGAGCGTCGGGAAGCGAGGGGGCTCGAGGGGGAGACAGCTGAGTCCTCGGCGGTGGCTCAGTGACTGGGCAATTTATCTTTTTGATAACTTAATTTTTGTTTATATTTAATTGTCCTAATCCCACTAAGAAAATATACAGAAGGATGAGAAAAATATATACATACACTAGAAAAATCTGAGAAGAAAAATATCAAATATTTCTAAGCAAAAATACTATATAAACTATTACATTCATCCCTACTACTACCACTACCACTACTACTACTACTACTACTACTACGATAAAGCAAGTGTAGATTTACTAAAGGAAAGTGAGGAAACCCCTTGAAAGTGGAAAGGATTCCAAAGGAGGGATACCATATTGTTTTACCACAGCTAGGCTAGCAGTTTTCCAAAACAGTTACCTTATTCTAACCACAAGAGGGCAGTGTTTGTCTCACAAAAAAACTCTACTGAAACTGTTTAAACTACAAAACACATTTTTTACAAACTGTTCTTAAAACAATATAACTAAACATGGAAAAAAGTTAAATATCAAAAGTATAAAAAAGTCAAGGATAATGGACAAGGTTCTTAAAGTACTTACTAATACTACTCCTTAGCAGAAGTAGCAGGGCAGGTTTTTATTTCTAGCACCCAAAAGGTAGGGAGGCAGAGGCAGATAATGGATCTCTGTTGAGTTATGGGCCAGCATGGTCTACATAGCAAGTTCCAAGTAGGCCAGGGCTACACAATAAAATGCTGTCACAAACAAAATAAAAAGAATATTTAAGTTATCAGTGACACCTAGGGCATGGAGAGATGGATCAGCAGGCTAGGAGCACTGACTGTTCTTCCAGAGGTCCTGTGGTCAAATCCCAGCAACCACACAGTGGCTCATAACCATCTGTAATGGGATCTGGTGCCTTCATCTGGCTTGCAGGCATACACAAAGGCAGAGCACTGTATACATAATAAGGTGACCAGTACTTCTGTAATCTTTAAGATGACTCACTCATGCAGAGTGAGAAAGGTTAAGAAAAAGAAATCTGTGCTACACAAGATACAGTAACGAAAATCTATGAAGAAAAAATATCAAATTTGAGTCAGGTGTCATGGAACACGCCTTTAATCCCAACACCTGGGAGGCAGAGGCAAGATCAGGTCAACCTGATCTACAAAGAAGAGTTCTAGGATAGCCAGCTCCAAACAGAGGAACCCTATCTTGAACAACAATGGGGCTCGGCTGGAAAGCGAAAACCATGGATGTTGTTCCAGGGGATCTGAGTTCAATTTCCAGTACCCATATGAAGGTTCATTCAGTTCACAACCATCTATAACTCCAGTTCAAAGGAATCCAACACCCTCTTCTGGCCTCCACAGCACCAGGTGTGCAGGCAAATGTCAAAACACATTTATAACATTTTTAAAAAGCCAACTTTATTTTGAAGTTGTAGTGGTCAACAATGTCTGAACTGCAAGATTAATAGAAACATTCTTTTTAAGCAACAAAATTGTTTTAACTCCATTTAATCAAGAGGAAGGGCATCAGATTCAGCAGGTTTAGCAGTGAATTGGAATCCAGGACAACAACTACCATTTAAGTCTTCGTACAGCTTCCGGTTTCTGTCTGTGCCCTGGAGTTGACCTAGTGCCACAGCTCTCCATACCCAAATACTGTTGGGAGAGAGCTGGTCTCCCAGGAGTGCTGACACACCCGAGAGCACAGGTGAGACCACAACTTCTGCTTAAATTCCTGGCCCAAGAGGGACCTGCCCAGAACCATCTGGACACAGGAACTAAGGAACAGCCCGAAACAGGATCTTTCCAGTTTCCATCTGGACCCTGGAGTTGACCCTGTGCCACAGCTCTCCAGACCCAAATCCATCCGGGAGAAAACTAGTTTCCCAAGAATGCTGACACACAGGCTTACAGGAGGGACAAGCCACAGTCAGAGACAGCAAGACCAGCTAACACCACAGATAACCATCTGGTGAGAGGCAAGTGCAAAAACAGAAAGCAAGGCTACTTGGCATCATCAGAACCTAGTTCTCCCACCACAGCAAGCCCTGGATACCCACTAGAAAACACACTAGAAAAGCAAGACTCTGATTTAAAATCATATCTCATAATGATGATAGAGGACTTTAAAGAAGGACATAAATAAATCCCTTAAAGAAATATAGGAGAACACAGGTAAAAAAGTAGAAACCCTTAAAGAGGAAACACAAAAATCCCTTAAAGAATTACAGGAAAACACAACCAAACAGGTGAAGGAATTGAACAAAACCATCCAGGATCTAAAATGGAAATCACAAAGGGAGATAGAAAACCTAGGAAAGATCAGGAGTCATAGACTCAAGCATCACCCACAGAATACAAAAGATAGAAGAGGGGGGCTGGTGAGATGGCTCAGCGGTTAGGAGCGCTGACTGCTCTTCCAAAAGTCCTGAGTTCAAATCCCAGCAACCACATAGTGGCTCACAACCATCTGTAATGAAATCTGATGCCCTCTTCTGGAGTGTCTGAAGACAGCTACAGTGTGTGTGTATGTGTGTGTGTGTATATATAAAAGATAGAAGAGAGAATCTCAAGGGCAGAAGATACCATAGAAAACATTAACACAACAGTCAAAGAAAAAGCAAAATGCAAAAAGCTCCTAACCCAGGAAATCCAGGACACAAACCTAAGGAAAATAGGTATAGAAGAGAGTGAAGATTCCCAACTTAAAGGGCCAGTAAATATCTTCAACAAAATTATAGAAGAAAATCTCCCTAACCTAAAGAAAGAGATGCCCAAGAACATACAAGAAGCCTATAGAACTCCAAATAGATTGGACCAGAAAAGAAATTCCTCCCATTACATAATAGTCAAAACATCAAATGCACAAAACAAAGATCTTGGGCAAATGTCATACAGACCCTAAAAGAACACAAATGTCAGCCCAGGCTACTATTCCCAGCAAAACTCTCAATTACCATAGATGGAGAAACCAAGATATTCCGTGACAAAACCAAATTTACACAATATTTCTCCATAAATCCAGTCCTACAAAGGGTAATAGATGGTAAACACAAGGAGGGAAACTACACCCTAGAAAAAACAAGAAAGTAATCTTCCAAAAAACCCAAAAGAAGATAGCCACACAAACATAACTCCACCTCTAGCAACAAAAATATTAAGAAGCAACAATCAGGGCTGGAAAGATGGCTCAGCTGTTAAGAGCATTGACTGTTCTTCCAAAGGTCCCGAGTTCAAATCCCAGCAACCACATGGTGGCTCACAACCATCCATAATAAGATCTGATGCCCTCTTCTGGGATGTCTGAAGACAGCTACAGTGTATTTACAAATAATAAATAAATAAATCTTTTTTAAAAAAACTCAAGAATTGGGGGCTGGTGAGATGGCTCAGGGGGTAAGAGCACCCGACTGCTCTTCCAAAGGTCCGAAGTTCAAATCCCAGCCACCACATGGTGGCTCACAACCACCTGTAACAGAGATCTGATGCCCTCTTCTGGTGCGTCTGAAGACAGCTACAGTGTATTTACATATAATAAATAAATAAATCTTTAAAAAAAAAAAAACTCAAGAATTATACTTCCTCATGGGCTTTCCAATTTGCAGTGTCATAAGACAATGACAATATATACAAGTGATAGTAAAGGGAGCTACATAGTGGTAAGTAAAATAGTGATTCTAAACATACTCTTGAGAAGAGAAGTAAGTATATACTGTATTCTCTAGAGCAATGGAGGGATGGGGACAACAAACACAGTGAAAGAATTGAAGAAGGTGTCACACACCAATCATCATAGCTGAGGCTAGGTGACTGAGGGAGGAAGATCAACTGAAATTTGAGTTCAGTTTGGACTAGAGTTAGAGGCTCTATCTCAAAGAAACAAGTAAGTGGAAAGTGATTCCTAAGACCCCACCATTCCTAAGAGTCTGGAAGTCAATGGTTGCTAGGAAGTAGTTAAGAGGCATTTTCTTCAGTGGCTACACTGGAAAGGTGACTAACCACAAGCCTGTAAATAACCCCTCATCCATGCACCTGTTATCAACCCAAATGAAAAATCACTGGGCCACCAAACTGTTGACAAGAAAGTAGAAGGGGAACTAGCTACGAAGAGGAAGGTGTCAGCAGAAGATCAACAAGGATAACAGAGTATGAAAATCTCATTACTATGTATACTTAATATACATTAATAGAAAACATTAAAGAAAAAGCCAGGCATGGCGGCTCACAACTATAAGCCCAGCACTCAAGGCCAATCTGAACACTTCACAGGTTCCAGGACGGTAAGGGTTATATTGCAAGACTTGACCCCACCAAACAAACAAAATGACTAATAGCAATAAAGAAATGGTACAATTTAATTGTGTGAAAGAGCTGCATTAAACCCTTTAAGTACTTTAAACATGCTTGACCTACAGAGTGGCATTAATGGGAGGTATGGCCTTGTCAGAGTGGGTGTGGCTTTGTTGGAGGAAGTGTGTCACAGTGAGGATGGGCTTTTAGACCCTTCTAGCCACGTGGGAGCCAGTCTTCTGTTTGCCTCTGGAACAAGATGTACAACTTTAAGATCATTCTCCAGCACCATGCCTGCCTGGATGCTACATGCTTCCCTCCTTGATAATAATGAACTGAACCTCTGGAATCATAATCAGCCTCATTTAAATGTTGTCCTTTATAAGAGTTGCCTTGGTCATGTATCTGTTCACAGCAGTATAACCCAAACTAACACAACACCCCCTTACACTTCAGGAGACCAGCAGAACCTGAGAAAGATACAATCGGAGAACTCAATGTGTAAGACATATGGGTAGAAGGAATATGAAGTGAAAACAAGGTGAAGGTCACAGAAAGAAATAGCCAGTCAGTCACACATAGGTCCCAGACCTCTGAAATAAATCCCACATAACCCAACTGACCTAAAATAGATGTTATCTCCTGCATAAAGATTTACATGTCGGGCGTGGTGGCGCACGCCTTTAATCTCAGCACTCGGGAGGCAGAGGCAGGTGGATTTCTGAGTTCGAGGCCAGCCTGGTCTACGAAGTGAGTTCCAGGATAGCCAGGGCTATACAGAGAAACCTTGTCTCGAAAAACCAAAAAAAAAAAAAAAAAAAGATTTATATAACTCCTAGAATACAAACACATGTCAGATCAAGTTCCTCAACACACCACCTTTTCAGCCTTTCTCTTCAAATATATTTCACAATACTCAAAGGTAAATTAGCAATAAAGTATTTTTAGCCTTTCTTCTCAATTTGTGCCTTGTTTGACAATGACTTTACATATTAACCTGTAAATCTTTTATCCATCATCTTTAAGATTTTTATTTTTGTGTGTAGGTGTGTATACATACACATGAATGCAGGTGTCTTGGAATTGGAACCCCCTGAAGTTTTGGCTAGGAATCTGGGTTCTCCACAAGAGTATTTCATGCCACTAAGTCATCTCTCCAGCCCTTACTCACTGTTTTAAGTACTGAGGTCTACTAAATTTGACTTTGCTTCTTGGAAAACTATCAAATATTATTAATTTACCACTATACAGCTTCAACAATGTATTTATTCTTATTAATGACTATACATTTTATTATCCAATTTAGGTTAAACAGTACACATTTATCTCACAATTTCTGTATGTCTGGATTCCAAGCACATTAATTGGTCCTCCTAAAATCAGACCAAGCTGTGAAAAATCAAAAAGCCACCTAAGAGTATGAACTTATCTGAGCCTTATGGTCCTCATCCCAAAGCCACTTCTAATCTCTGTAGAAACTTAGAAAATATTCAATCCTAAAGGCTGCCTCCCATTCCTTGCCACCTGTCTTCTTTCATACAGTTCACAACATGGACTTTTTGCTTCTTCTGTTCTGTTTGTTTTTTGAGACAAGTTCTCACAATATAACCAAAAACTTACCATGGTGACCGGCTCCAAACTCCTGGCAAATCTGCCTCATCCTCTCTGATGTTAACCCCACACCCACTAGGATAAAAATTATTTCGCTGCTTTATCTTTTTATATAAAGATACAAAATGTATACAAAAGAAAACTTCCATTTGAAATTTTTCTTATAAATTTTTCTAGTTGTTTTTGTGTTTCTAATTTATCAACATTTCTTCCTTTTATTAATTTCCTTCTAAATATTAGTGGTTTGTGTTTTGCTTGGTGGTTCATACTGACTGTTGGGTTGGTAATTAAATATGTAAATTCCAAATGGGTTACAAAGACTTTATCTCAAAACCAAATACAAAAACTAGGAAGGAAGAGAAAGAGGGGAAAGCACCAAACAAAACTGTCCACAGGAACAATTTGAAATTGAGTATCACTGAACCAGCTATTGAATAATTCAAACATCAGTGACTTAGGCTCCAGATGGAGGCTTGGGGATATGGCTCAGCTGGTACTCAGCTTGCCTGGGATGCAAGAAGCCCTGGATTTCATTCCTAGCACTGCATGTATCCCAACACCACGTAAGGCTGTCATGGTGGCACCCACTTGTAATTCCAGCACTCAGGAGAATCAAGAGTTCAAGGTTAAGCCAGGTGCAGTGACGCATGCCTTGCGTGCCTTAAGTCATAGCACTTGGGAGGCAGAGGTAGGTGGATGTCTGAGTTCAAGTGCAGCCTGGTCTACAGAGCTAGTTCCAGGACAGCTAGGACTATACAGAGAAACCCTGTCTCGGAGAGTGTGGGGAGCTGAGGGAGAATTCACTGGTATCCGGTTATCCTCATACAGCAAGTGGGCAGTGCAAGAGGCTAGTGCAGGCTACATGAGTAAATAAAATCACTTAGTCCCTCCTACACATACACTTCCTCCCAGCCCACTCTCTACAGGGTCTCAAGCCCAGACTAGCCTCAAATTCATTATGAAGCAGAGAATGACTCTGAACCCTTTGATTACAAGAGTATGTCAACACACCAGTTTATGCCATGAATGCAGTGCTCAGGACAGAACCAATTCATTTATGTTAGGCAAGCACTCTTCAGGCTGTGCTACATCCCCACCCTACAACTTTTAATCTCTTAATAGAAAAAAATATTTCTTAAGATCCCAAAACCTAAGAATAAAGGTAAAGGCTGATCATCTTGATTACATTAACATTGAATGTACAGGAGGGGATAGAGAGATGGCTCAGCAGTTAAGAGCATTTCCAACTCTTACAGAGGAACCAAGTTCAGTTCCCAACACCCAAGTCAGATAGCTCACAATCACCTGTAACTCTGGTTCCATTGAAGTCAAATGCCCTCTTCTGATCTCTATGGGTACTGCACAGGCATTTATAGACATAGACAGACACACACAAAAGTAAATCTTAAATATATATGTATAGGGAGTGCACACTTGAGCTTCAGAAGTCCTAAATTCAATGCCAGCAACTACATAGTGGCTCACAACCATCTATAATGAGACCTGGAGCTCTCTTCTGGCCTGCAGACATACATGCAGACAGGAAGCTGTATACATAATAAATAAATAAATAAATAAATAAATAAATTTTTTTTAAAAAGGGGAAAAAGCAGTAGTCTGCTCTGCAAATTTGAGATTGCTTTCTCAAGTTTCATAATCTAGGAGCTACTCCTGTATCTCTTTTTGTAGCAAACACTTTTTAAAATTTTTGGAAATAGAATCTACCTACCTAGGCCAAACTGGCCTTGATATGAAGATATTTTTGCCTCTCCCACAAGATGCTAGATTGCAACCCTGTCCCAACATGGCCCTGTAGAAATTTTTAACTTAATATCCAATATAGTTATTCCCCTGAAGACAGGAGACTTTTCAAGTCAGGGTTTCTCTGTGTAGCCCTGGCCATTCTGGAACTGTCTCTGTAGACCTTGAACTCAAGAACTCTGCCAGACTCTGCCTCCCAAGTGCTGGAACTAAAGATGTGTTGCCATTACTGCCTGACTCCAAAATAAGTTATTTTCTGTTTTGCCTTCCACAAGGTAGGAGGTGTGTAGACTTTCAGGACAAACATATAAAAACAGGGGGGAGGAGTGGGAAATTGGCTCAATGGATAAAGCACTTAGAGAACAAACATAAGGCCTAGAGTGCAGATGGCAAAAGACACAGAAAAGTCACCGTGTGGGGGCTCCAAAGATAGCTCAGTGGACAAAGGCACGCTTCCAGAAGGTCAAGGTTCAGCTCACAACCATCTGTAACTGTAGTTCTAAGGGGCCAGAAACACTCTTCTGACCCCAGGTATACATATGGTGCAAAGACACATGCAAACAAAATACCCATACACATAATACAATTTTTAAAAACATTTTAAGTACAGGTGTTCATAGTGGCACCATCTTATAATACCAGTACTTGGAAAGTTGAGATGGGGGCAAGCTGGCCAGCTACTCATGCAAAGCAACTGGCAAGTTTCCATTTTAGTGACAGATCTTGCCTCAGTAAATAAAGAGCAACTGAGAAAAGCACCTAATGTCATCCTCTGACTCCCACACACAGATGTAGACACACATAGACATCCCTACTCACAAAAAGAGGCATAAAAGTAAAACAAATGAGTTTTTATAAATGGGGAAGTGGGGCCCTTGGTGAGATAAAGTATCTTTCTGTACAAGTGCTCTTAACCACTAAGCCAGCTCCCCAGCCTACTTTCTGTCTTTTAAACACTATTTTTCACAAAGGTAGCTGGGGCACAAAATAAGCAAATATTATCATTGTAAGAACTCTAACTGGTGCAAAATTATTCTTCCTATTTGTCACAATTTCCTAACCATTAAACTATTTAATCCAAAAAGAATAATTCACAAGGTACTGTAGAGATTGTAGTACATACTTATAATCCAGTTTAAGGCCAGTCTGGTCTACATAAAGGGTTCTTAACTAGTAAGGGTTACAGAAGGAGTCCATCTTACAAAGACAGAGACTGCTGAGATGCCTGTAATCTTAATACTTTGAATGCTAAGGCCTGCCTAGGCTGCAAAGTGAAACCTGGTCTCAAAAATTAAAGCCTAATAAATAAATAATGACATCATGGACACTTAAAATTAATTCACATAATTAGTTTGGGGTTTTGCATATTTTAACTAAAATCAAATCTCTTTCTTTTATTAACAGTAAGCAATCATGAGATGTCCCTAATGTAGAAAGTAAACTTCTGTAGAAGAGAAACTCCTCACCAGCAAAAAAATTTATAGAGTTGTCCCTTAGAGGAAACTACCAGTACAGTCACAAAGACATATTCTAAGTGGGCTGGGGGTGTAGTTCAAGTGGTAGAGTATTTTGCCTAGAGTGCATAATGCTCTAGGCTCTATCCTCAGAATCCCATAAAACTGGGCATGGTGGTACATGTCTACAATCCCAGCACCCAAGGGGGCAAAGGCAGGAAGATTGCTGCAAACTTTAGGCCATCATTTATTATGTGAGATGCTATCCTCAAACAAACAAACAAATGTATATAGGGAAAACATTCAACAAAAAAAGTACGTGGCTTATAAAAACAAAATACAGGTTGAATAAACAATATAATTCAAATTTGGGGAAACAAGACTAGGCGATAAAAGAATGAACGGACTGAGTTATTTTCTTCATACTTTTCTAAATTTCTCCATGATGAACATTACTTTTGAATTCTGTAAGTCTCATTTAAAAAATAAACAAGGAGTCAGTCAGTGGTGGTTCATACTTTTAATCCCAGGACTTGGGAGGCAGAGGCAGGGGGATCTCTGAGGTCAAGCCCAGCCTGGTCTATAGCGTTTCAAGGCAGAGAAACCCTTTTTCAAAAAATAAATTAATAAACAAACAATCCAGGATTTTCGAGATTACTCAGTGGGTAACTGCGCTGGCCAGCAAGCCTGATAACCTGAGTTCGATCCTAAGAACCTACATCAACTCCTACAAGTTGTCCTATCACCTCTACATGCGTGCTCCATAGCCACGTACACACTCCATACATACATACACATACACATACACACCTTTTTAAAATTAATTAATTTAATGTATGCAAATACACTGTTGCTATCTTCAGACACACCAGAAGAGGGCATCCGATCCCATTACAGATGGTTGTGAGCCACCATGTGGTTGCTGGGAATTGAACTCAAGACCTCTGGAAGAGCAGTCAATGCTCTTAACCACTGAGCCATCTCTCCAGCCCCCACACACATCTTTTTAAAGAGAAAATAAAACGTATAATTCATAAAGGTTCAGTTATTAGAACCCACTATGTTGTCCACTATTAAAGAGGTTGAAATGCTACTAATGCTTGATGAAACTTCAATTTCTCCTTAAGGTTTCTTTTCTTCGTAAATACACGTTTTAAATTTTTCAAAACAATGTTTCTCACAAATACTCATTGCTAAATGACTTTTAAATTCCATATAACAAAATTGGAGTGAGGGGCACTAATCACAACTTCATTGGTCCGGTCCACTTTCACTTTAACTTAAAAAAGAAGAAAAGAAATGAAAAGAAAAGAAAAGAAAAGAAAAGAAAAGAAAAGAAAAGAAAAGAAAAGAAAAGAAAAGAAAAGAGGAGGGGAGGGGAGGAGAGAAAAGGAAAGGAAAGGAAAGGAAAGGAAAAAGGAAAGGAGAAAAAGAAAGCCAATAAACTACACGTCCCACCATGCATTGCAGCCTTACTCAGAGTAGGTCTCTACGGAAACAGAAAAAAAAATTCTGAGTCCCACCTGTTACTTCGTTTCTAAACACCTCCTGCACTTTCAGCTCTCACAGCAAACACAAAAGCCTCGTGACCTCACATTGGCTCCCGGAGCAAGATAAGCGGGGGCCCCGGTCTGGCAGCACCTCTGCCTCGACAGGAGAACGCCACCGAGCTCAAGCGCTCCCCTCTCCTTTCCGGGGCTGGAAGCACGCACAAACCGCCTCCTGTCTGCATCCAATCGGGGCTCTCCGAGGCGCACAAGGGAGAAGAACCGGTTACTGGGCAAGCACAACACACAGGGCCGAGACAAGGGGTAACAGTGTAGGGGCGACAGCGACATGACCCCGAAAGGCAACCTCACAACACCGAGGAGGTCCAGTCGTAGCCACCGCGAGAAGTCGCAGTCGCGCGACGGATTCCTCGCGCCGACGCCTCGGTCTCCTCACGGCTCTCCAACGCGCCCGTAACTGCCGCTCTCTGCGCGCGCTTTCCTGATCCTCAACCCGGTCGCGGGGCCAAGTGACCTCCCTTGCCTTGCGACGGGTGGCCGGCGAGAAAACGAACTCCTGCCAGCCTTTCTCTCTGCTCCCTCCTCCTTACCGTCTTGGCGGCCTCCGCCCAGGTCCTGCCCTTCTTCCTACGGCCCTTTTCCCTCATGTCGGTTCTGACTGACTGGGAGGCTTCCGTGCCCCGGCTCCGGCTGCGTTCCCTCGCCTGCTGCGCCCTGCACTGCTTTTCCCGCGGTGCCAGGAAAGGTGGGAGAAAGGGGAAGTCGGACCCGAGAAGCAACTCAGCGAGCAAGCGGCCGCGGAGGCGCGCAGTGGCGGGGGTAGGGGGCTCTACGGGGTGGCCGGTCCTGCTGCCGCTGCCACTGCTACCGCCGCTGCCATATTGGGTTCTTACTGTACAAGCAGCTTCTGTGGTCACGTGACCCCTGCCGCGCGGCCGTCACTACTGTACGCTGCAGGCCGCGCGAACGAGCGCGCACTTGCGCGCGCCCCCAGCCTCGGCGTCGGACCGGCAGGCTGCAGCAGTTAGCCACGCCCCTGCACTTCCGGTGTCTCCGCATCGAGCCCTTGCGCACGACGGAGGGCGGCCCATGGTCTGTGGGTCGGATGTCTGGCGGTCACACCCGCCGGGAAGATCTTCTGGCGGAAACAGAATCTGCTCCTTTCGGGAAAGGCTGATTGCGCGGTTACGTGCAGCGTGTGTTGAGGAGTGGCTCTGGAAACTTAAAGAGCCCGACGATCAAGTGATCTTGCCAACTACCGTTTTAATCAGCATGTTTTATTTTGTTGTGGTACAGGCTCAGGTAAGGCGGACCTTAAACTCCGAACTTCTGTCTCCCATTACTGGTAATTACAGGCATGCATCGTCTTGTCCTCAAGTTCATTTTTTACAAAGCTTATCTTTTTGAAGACGTACCGCGTGCAGTTCTTGTCTATTATTAATCTGATTAATAGATGAGACAGGTTAGATTGATTTACCAACTCTCTAGTATAGGATGTGAATATACCAAAAACTAAGTTGTTAGCTACCAAGCCTTGTCTCGCAAAGTAAATAGACCTTTTTTAGGCCAACAGAAACCACGTTTATGGCTCAGAGGATAAGTGCACTGACTATTCCGGAGGTTCTGAGTTTAATTCTCAGCAACCACATGGTGGCTCACAACCATGGGATCCGATGCCCTCTTCCGGTGTGTCAGCTACAGTGAAGACAGCTACAGTGTACTCATACATAAAATAAATATTTTTTAAAAAGGAGTTTAGAAATCGCATTGTGTTTTTACATGTGATTGGTATCATCAAAGAAGTATGTTTTATCTCCCTTGGCACAGAGCCTATATGTATCAGGAATCCGTTAAATATTTGTTGAATGGTTCAGCTATGTCTAGTCAAGAAACTATTCACTCTTCATAATGTCAGTAACACCCTCCTGAATATCCAGAACATTTTATCTCTGATTATCTGTTCTTGTAAACAACATAGAGGAGAATGCACAGCGGCTAGGGATGTGGCTCAATGCAAGCTCTCCGCCTCCCATGGGTACTGGGGATTGAGCCTGCAGGCTAGCATAAGCCTTCTACCACTCAGCTGTACTCCAGCCATTCTGTTGTTTTTACATAGGCAGCGTCCCCCTAAATTATCCAGACTGTTCTTGAATTCGTTCTGTAGCTTAGGCAAGTGTACACGGATTTCTATCTTCATGCACACCAGAAGAGGGCATCAGATCTCATTACAGATGGTTGTGAGTCACCATGTGGTTGCTGGGAATTGAACTCAGGACCTCTGGAAGAGCAGTCTGTGCTTTTAACCGCTGAGCCATCTTTCCAGCCCCCAGCTTCGGCAAGTTTTGACCTTGCAATCCAAATTATTCAGCCTCCATAGTACCGGGGATTGCAGGCCTTCACCATGAAGGCACATCTCTAGTGATAACCTGTTGTCTAGAATGTAGGCGCTCCCTAGATGGGTTTCAGCAGTTCATAGAACTCCTTACTATTGGCAATATTTTCTCTGTCAAAATATTTTCTGTGTCATGGTGCATCCTTGTCATCTAAGCACTAAGAAGATTAGAAGCTTGGGTTATCCATAAGGTCTGCTACAGAGCAAGTTCCAGGCTGTCCTTCAGACACTGTCTCAAAAAAGAACCATCAACAGTGTGTGTGTGTGTGTCTGTGTGATAAATGTGGATTCCTTTTTTTGCTTTTTAAAAGGCCTCTCACCGGGCAGTGGTGGCTCACGCCTTTTAATTCCAGCACTTGGGAGGCAGAGGCAGATGGATTTCTGAGTCCGAGGCCAGCCTGGTCTACAGAGTGAGTTCCAGGGCTGCCAGGGCTAAACAGAGAAACCCTATCTCTAAAAAACAAACAGAAACAAAAACAAAACAAAACAGAGTCTCTCTTTATAGCCCCAGCTTTTCTGGAACTTTGTATGAAGACTAGGCTAGACTCAGACTCACAGAGATCACATGCCTCTGCCTCCTGAGTGTTGGAGCATCACACCCAGCCTACAATTAGATTTTTTTGAAAAAAAAAATTGATAACCTTTCCTCAATGTTTGGATTGTTGGTGTTCTCTGGGCATGGGGTTTTGTTTACCACCTGGGCTCCTAAGCTTCTTGCTCCCTCCTGGAGCAAATGTTGCAATTTGGAGGAAATATTGCAATTGGAAGGGATATGCTCTAGAGCAAGTGGCTGTATAGAACAAAACTAGACAGATTGGCCTTGGCCAGAATTCCCATATTCCCATCTGACTATTACACATGTGGGAACCTGGACATACCACTTCACCTTTCAGTTTTCTTTGCTAGGGTGTGTCTCTGTCTCTCTGTTTGCTAAGGTGTCTGTGTGATGAGAAACTAGAGCAGTGACTTTAAGCAGACTGGACTGGTGGCGGCTAAATGCTGCAGACCTGGAGGAAACAGGAAGGATGGTGGAGGAACTGGAGGTCAGCCAGAAGGATCTGGGGACAGCCTGTCTGTGTGACTCCTTAGTTAGCATGGGTTTGTCCATCCAGAAGTCCTCAGCCTCTCCTACCCCACCCCCCTGAGGAACTTCACCATTCATTCTGAAGTTGTCTGAAATGTTGTTCATAGTCCGAATGCTCCTCAGATCCCAGCAATATTTTTAAAGTTGTTTTTGTTGTATTAGAGATTGAATGGAGGGCCTTGCTCATACTAGGTAAATGCTCTGAACTATATCTCTACCAATAATAATAATAAATAGTTCTTCTATACTCACTATAGATTTGTTTATTTTAGTATAGAATAGAGTATTCAGGGCATGGGGAGGGGAGCTAAGAGGGTAGTAGAGGCAGAGAGGGGGGGAGAGGAGGAGGGAGGAGAAGAAGAAGAGGAAGAAGAAAAGAAATAGAGGCTGGCCAAGAACATGTGGAGAGAGGGGGAAGGGAATACGGAAGGGGGGGGGGAGAGGAAAAGCCCAAGAGGGCAAGAGGGAAGCAAGAGAACAAGAGAGTTCATTATAGATTTTTACATGGAGGGAGACACAGCCTAGACCTAAATAGGTTTAGATTCATCCTGATGTTATTATTCACTGATAGAACTTAAACAATTTTTTTTAAAGATTTATTTATTGCATGAGTACTCTGTTGCTGTCTTTAGACATACCAGAAGAGGGCATCAGATCTCATTACAGATGGTGTGAGCCACCATGTGGTTGCTGGGAATTGAACTCAGGACCTCTGGAAGAGCAAGCAGTCAGTGCTCTTAACCGCTGAGCCATCTCTCCAGCCCAGAACTTAAACAATTTTTAGAATATTTTTATTCTTTGAAATTTTCATTTAGCATATTTGGTCATATTCATCTCAACTTCTCCCCATAATTCCTCCCAGATCCACCACCACCTGCCTAAACTCCTCTAACTTCATATCTTTAATTTAAATCCATTGCCTCCAACATACACTGTCCATATAATTTTGGATGTGGGCCATCCATGAATTGTGGTGACACAGAAGCCACACCAAACAGAAAACTGATTCTTCCTCAGAGGCCACTAACTAACCATAGTTCTTCAGTTGGGATTAGAGGGTAATTTATTTAGATTTTTAAAGTCCTCGGTGATCTCTCTAAAGATGGACTGATTGATTCAATGAATATTCATTTTTATGTCAGGCATGCTATTTCAAGCTTGTCATCATATTCATGGAGGCAGAGACAGGAGAATTGCTATTAGGTCCATGCCAGCCTGGCCTACACAGTAAGTTTCTAAACAGTTTGGACTATATAACTAGACCTGTCTGCAAACAAACAAAACCACAAGGTTTATTTTTAGCAAGGTATGGTGATGAAGTTCTTGTGACTCAGGATGGCTTGGGCCCAGCATTTCAACGCCCTGTCCCAAGAAATACAACAAAACCAAACACAGAGGCACATGATTGTCATGTCAACACTAGGAAGGTTTCTGCTAGAAAAACAGAAAGGAATGGGCTAGAGAGATAGCTAGACTTAAAAGGACTTGTTGTTCTTCCAAAGGACTTGGGTTCCTAGTACTCTGTGATGGTTTGTATATGCTTGGGCCAGGAAGTGACACTATTAGGATGTGTGGCATATTTGGAGTAGGTGTGTCACTGTGGATGTGGACTTTAATACTCTAGTCCTAGGTCCCTAGAAGTCAGTCTTCTCACAGCAGCCTTCAGATAAAGATGTAGAACTCTCAACTGCACCATGCCTGTCTAAATGCTGTCATACTCTGCTTTGATGATAATGGACGGAACCTGTAAGCCAACCCCAATTAAATGTTGTCCTTATAAGAGTTGCCTTGGTCATGGTGTCTGTTCACAGCAGTAAAACCCTAAGATATATCCAGATCAGGTGGTTCTCAATTGCACAATTTCAATTCCAGCTCTAGAGCATCTGATGTTCTCTTCTGAACTCCAGAGGAAACTGTTTGTGTGTGTATAACCACACCAGGACATGTAGGTTGCTTTTGTTTTTTTTTGTTTTGTTTTGTTTTAAGATTTATTTATTTATTTATTTTCATGTATATGAGTACACACTGTAGCTGTACATATGGTTGTGAGCCTTCATATAGTTGTTGGGAATTGAATTTAGGACCTCTGCTCTCTCTAGGCAACCCTGCTCGCTCAGTCCCTGCTCGCTCGACCCAAAGATTTATTTATTATAGATAAGTACACTGTAGATGCACCAGAATAGGGCATCAGATCACATTATGGGTGGTTGTGAGCCACCCTGTGGTTGCTGGAATTTGAACTCAGGATCTTCGGAAGAGCAGTCAAGTGCTCTTACCAGCTGAGCTATCTTACCATCCCCCAACATGTGGATTTTTTATTTGTTTGACAGGGTCTCTGTATATAGCTCTGACTGGCCTGCAACTTACTATGTCTGGTCTCAAACTCACAAATAATCCACCTGCTTCTGCCTCTTGGGTTTAGAGGTATGTACCATCATCATACCAGGTTGAAATAATTTTTAAAAAAGAGTGCTTACTGGTTATTTGTGAAAGACTATGATTTAAATGTTAAGAATGGGGCTGGAGAGAAGGCTTAGTGGTTAAGAGCTCTGGCTGCTCTTCTAGAGGTCCTGAGTTCAATTCCCAGCAACCACATGGTGGCTCACAACCATCTGATGCCCCCTTCTGGTGTGTCTGAGCTACAGTGTACTCATAATAAATAAATAAATCTTTAAAAAAATGTTAAGAATGCAGAAATAGAGCAGATGCACAAGGCTCTGTAGTCATGAAACTTTATTTGAATGAGCATAGTGGAGGAGTTAAGGCAACATCAAAACTGATGTTGAAGAACCAGACTTGATGCTGTGTGCGGTAGGGTTGGGAGTTAAAAACCAGCTTCGGCCACATACCAAGTATGCATGAGACCACACTGAGCCACATAAGCCTCCCCCCCCCCCACCTCCTTAAAAATAAGGGCCGGAGAGATGGGTGGCCATTAAGAGCACTGACTGCACTTGCAAAGGATCCAAATTCAGTTCCCAGCACACCCACATGAAACCAACAGCTATCTGCAATTCCACTTGTAGGGGTTCTGATTTCCTCTACAAGCCTCTCTGGCTATCCACATACACGTGGAACACACATAGCATGTGTATTTCTTAGAGATTCTTAAAACCTCAGGTGGTGGTAGCACATACCTTTAATCTTATAACTCAGAGGCAGAGACAGGTCCGGGCCAGCCTGGTCTACAGATAGAGTTCCAGAACTGCCAGGACTATACAAGAGAAACCTTGCCTGGAAAAAAGACAAAACAAAAAGCCTACTAGTTAATATGCTAGTGTGTGACTGGGTGTGAGCACCCATAAGTCACAAAGAAAGCCACTGGAAATTTGACATTAAGTTGAAGCAGAAGACAGAGAAGACAAGGTACTAACCTTGTCAAGAGCAATACATGGGACATTCCAGCAGTTTTCAACCTATGGGTCACACCCCCTTTGGCAAACCTCTACTTCCAAATATACTTACATTACAATTCATAACACTAGCAAAAGGACAGCTATGAAGTAGCAACGAAAGTAATTTTATGGTTGGAGGCTACCACAGCATGAGGAACTGCATTAAGATGTTGAGAACTAACTGAGCTAAAGGGAAGGGGACATGTGAAGACACTGCCACAGCAGAAGTCCCTATGACCATGAAACAGGAAGGCATTTTTAAAAAAGAGTCGAGTGGAAAAGGATGTGGGAAGAGTGGAGAAGAAGTGCAGGCTTGGGGAACTTGACAAGATGGAGCTTGCAGAGAAAAGGGACTGTATGATGTAGTTGTCTTAGAGAACAGGAGAAAGCATACTGGGAGAAGTGTAGTAAGGTTGGTTGGCAGCCTAGAGAGCCATCCTAAGATGTGTGGTCTTGAATTTAAACTAGAATGTGCCCACATTACTTGAAGGGTAAATAAAATGAATGGAGGTTTCTGATTTAGATACTAAAAAGTTAACTAGCTATCATTAGAGGCAGAATATATTGGAATAAGGAAAATTAAGCCAATCTAGTCCCCTTTGATACTGTTGGCAACCTAGAGGAGAGATAAGTAATATACCATGTGGGGCTGGCAGGGTGGCTCAACAAGTACTGGTGCTGACCACCAAGTCTGTTAGCTTGTGTTGGATCCTAGAACCCATACAATTGGAGGAAAGAACTGATTCCTGTAAGTTGCCCTCTGATCATTTGCATACCATGGCATATGTGCATGCACACACACACACATACACACTTAATAAAATGTTACAATTAAAAATCTTTTAGTAATATACAGTATCTTCTAATTGTTGATTAAAGATTAAAAGTTTTTTGGTTTGGGGAGTTTTTTGTTCATTGTGTACTGGCTAGTTTTGTGTCAACTTGACACAGGCTGGAGTTATCACAGAGAAAGGAGCTTCAGTTGGGGAAGTGCCTCCATGAGATCTGGGAGAACTCACTCTGTAGACCAGGCTAACTTAGAAATCCGCCTGCCTCTGCCTCCCAAGTGCTGAGATTAAAGGCATGCACCACCATGGCCTGGCTAAGCCATTTTTTCAATTGGTGATCAAAATGGGGGTTGGGGGGTGGCTCATTGTGGGTGTTGCCATCCCTGGGTTGGTAGTCTTGGGTTCTATTAGAGAGCAAGCTGAGCAAGCCAGAGGAAGCAAGCCAGTAAGAAACATCCCTCCATAAACTGCATCAGCTCCTGCTTTCTGACCTGCTTGAGTTCCAGTCTGGACATCCTTTGGTGATGAACAGCAGTGTGGAAGTATAAGCTGAAGAACTTGCTTCTTGGTCATGATGTTTGTGCAGGAATAGAAACTCTGACTAAGACAGTTTGTTTTGGCAGGGAAGCAAGGTCTTATTATATAGCATAGCTGTCCTGGAACTTAACTGTGTAGACCAGTGACTTCCACTGGTTAGCTTTAAACACTAACAGAAATTCACCTGCCTCTGCCTCCCAAGTGCTAGAATTAGAGGTGTGTACTACTACACCTGACTTAAAGATGTGTCTGTCTTTGTTTTGTTTCTTTGTTGTTGCCTGGATTTTTGGGGGGTTGTTTGGTTTTGTTTTGTTTATTTGAGTCTCATAATACAGGATAGCCTTGAACTCACTTTGTAGCAGAGGATGGCCTAGAACTTCTTTCTGAGCCTCCTGCTTCTACCTCCTGAGTGCCAGGATTACAGATTGACCCACTACATAGTGGCAAGGATCAAACCTAGGCTTTAAGCACAATACACACATTTTCTAGCTGAGCCACCCTAACCCTGTAAGGTTTTCTTTGAAAGTACATTTATTGCATTTGGATATTTTTAGCCTGAGTGTCTGTGTACACCTGATACAAAATGCTATGATTTTTGCTGTTGTGGTCTAATAAACTGGAAGCAAATATATTCAGTCTCTGGTAGAATCGCTTCCTTATATTCCAAATACAGGAACTTGGCTCCTCTTCATGTTTCCACAAAACTTCCTTTTTTCCCTTTTGAGACATTTTTTCGTCTTGTATGTCAGGATGGTTTAGAATTGGCTATGTACCCAAGGATTGCCTCTACTTCCTGGCTTTTCTGCCTTCATCTCCTGAGTGTTTCGACTACAGGTTTTATCCTGTCCTCCTGTAGACAGACATCAGAGGTAAACCTCTCAGATCGTTCCTTAAGTGTCATCCACCTTGCTTTTTGAAGCATGGTCTCTCATTGCCCTGACGCTTGCTGGTGAGGCTAGGCTGGTTGGCCAGCAAGCCCCAAGGGCACTGTCTCGGTCTCCCCAGCACTAGGATTAGAAACAGATGCCACCACACCACAGCTGGCTTGTTTACCTCGGTGTTTACATGAGAATTGCACTCACAATTTTATTGTTTTAGCAGAGGGTGGGGGTGAGGGTTGTTTGTTCATTTTAGGCTTTTCTCTGTGTAGCACTGGTTGTCCTGGAATTCACTCTGTAGACCAGGCTAGCCCTGAACTCACAGAGATCTGCTATCTCCCAAGAACTGGAATTAAAGGTGTGTACCACCATTTGGCTTGGATTCAAGGTTTTATACTTATGAAGCAAGGACTTTACTGAGTACATTATCTTCCCAGTCTGTCTCTGTCTCTCGAGACAGCATCTCACTGGAACTCACTATGCAGGCCAAAATGGCCTTGAACTCCCAGAGCTCCCCCTCTGCTGCTCCAGTGCTAGAATTGAAGGTGTGTGCTACCTTCACGCCTGGCCTTTTATGTTTTTGAGCACTCACAAAATATTCTGGTAGCCTTCCAAGATATTCTGAAATGTCAGTTCACGACATTTGGTGCCAGGGAGCAACACTGTACCCTAGGGCAGCACTTCTGTTTTATTCTCTCTTATAAAGCAGTAATGGGAGAACTCACCCTGGGACTTCCTGTCATTTCATCTCATTGATCTCTTTAGAAAAGTCTTGCTCTAAGTTTTGGAAATCCTGATAGCTGAAAGGCATTGATTTAGAGCAGAATGAAGTCTGTGTGAGTGTAATAGGACAAATGAGCATAAGACTTGCCATCACGAGGTTCCATCTCAGCTGCCCTCCCCATTTGGCCCTCTGGGTAGACCTGGTTCTGTGGCAGTCTAAAAGCTCGGAGGCAGCAGACTCTGATATGAGGCATCCTGACCCTGGACTCAAATCTGGTTTCCAGCATACTGAACGCTTCTAACCAGCTGTAACTCCAGCTCCAGGCGGTCTGACACTTCGAGCACCTGCACTCAGGTACACATACCTACACCTAACTAATAACAAAAATCTTTATAAAGCCAAGTATGTGTGTGATACACACCTTTGACTCCAGTGCTCAGAAGGCAGGGCCAGGCAGATTTCTTGAGTTCAAGGCCGGTCTGGTCTGCAGACCACCCAGATAGTACAGAGGTTAAAAATGTGTACTGTTGCCGGTCGGTGGCACACACCTTTAATCCCAGCACTCGGGAGGCAGAGGCTGGCAGATTTCTGAGTTCAAGGCCAGCCTGGTCTACAAAGTGAGTTCAAAAAAAAAAAAAAAAAAGGAAAATGTATACTGTTAGACTGGAGAGATGGCTCAGTGGTTAAGAGCACCAACTACTCTTCCAGAGGTCCTGAGTTCAACTCCCAGCAACTACATAGTGGCTCACAACCATCTGATGCCCTCTTCTGGTGTGTTTGAAGAGAACAATGGTATACTCATATACATAAAATAAATCTTTTTTTTTTAAATGTGTACTGTTGTTGCAGAGGACCCAAGTTTGGTTCCCAACACTCACAACTCTCTGTACCTGCAGTTCTATGAGGCCTGACTCTGGCCTTCTCTAGCACTAGTACTTGCACATACATAGATGCACACACTTACATGCCCCTAATTTAAAATACAACAAATCCTGAGAGACAGAGAGACTGACTAGTAAGGAGTCTGGGTAGGGCTGAAAGGGGCCACTCCAACCAGGGGTCAGAGAGCAATGGCAAGCTCAAACAATATGGGGTATGGAGGGCACACAGAGGTAGAAAAGAACAAGTTCAGACCTAATGTCAGGTTCTGATAGACCCACCTGTAGTGGCTATTCCTGGTTGTCAACTTGACTATATCTGCAATGAACTACAATCCAGAATTGGAAAGAAGGCTCACCGGTGATCCTAATCTGGAGGCTGGGAGAAACAAGTTTCTGACCTGGATCTTGGTATGGAGATCTTGAGGCATAGTGACTGTGAACTCCAGAAAATTAAGATAGGGAGATCTCTGAGTTCAAGCTCATCTAGAATTAAAGATGTGGAGGCACACATCTTTAATCTGGGCTACACCTTCTGATGGAGACCTACATAAGGACATTGGGAGAAGGAAGATTTACTCTCCTTCAACTGCTTGCCTTATGGGACTGAGCAACTGCTAGATCCTTGGACTTCCATTCACAGCTGCTGTTGACCATTGTTGGAAGTTGGACTACAGACTAAGTCATTAACTATAGCCTCCTGTAGCTGCCTGCGGCCACACTGAGTTCCTGAGTGGGAGGCCGGAGCTGTATGGAAGGAAATGAGAGAAATAATGGAGGCCAAGACATGTTTCTGTTCAAGACCCCCAAATTTACTAAGAGTCTGTGCTTATAAAGGGGGAGGCCCATCCCCGGCCAATCCATTCTTGGTGCCTGTTGCCAGCCTTTAGGTGATCTGCCGGGTGCTGTAGAGAATTTTCTAGGAAAAAAGCAAACTATCTGCTTTTTTGCCTTAGAACTAAGAAGCTGCAGGCTCTTTTTTTTTCAAACAGTTTTTCAGCAGGAGCTTCCTGGCTACAGTGCAGGGCAAATTAAATAAGCCTCTGCTGTGTAAACTGACTAAATCAAGAGATGGAAAGCCAGCAGATAAAGTTTTAACCATTTTTCTTTTTCAACATGAAACATAAAACAACATCATTCATACAACGAAACAAAGACAGACTTGAATTGACACGTGGACATATATTGGTGCACTAAACACAAACAACAGAGAAGGTAGAGAACTTGATGTAACCAAATCTAAGAGTGTCTCCTGTAGGGGCCAGAAAGAAGGCCGGACGTCTCCAGATTTCCCTGTGTCCCTGGGAGAGTTCTGAAATCCATTTTCCTTCTCTCTTGATCTCTTTCTCTCCCTAATTTTTTTTTAAATTTTGCTATTTTTATTTTATTATTTTAAGCCCTACTCCTCTCCCCTGATGCAGTTCTTGACTGCGGACAAATGCCTGTTTTCTTTTTCACTGCCATTTTCCACCGTCAACCCCTAGCTGATATCAGCGCTGGGCCCACGCTGACTCAGTCTAACCTGTATCCCTTTGCACCTCTTGCAACAGTTTTGAAAAGATGAAGTCTAAAGCCAGCACTAGCATGAATACAAAGTGTTGCTCACTGTGCCGGTTATATCTTCTTAATCTTTCTTGTAGAGCTCTACCAAGACAGTGTTCTCTCGGTTGATCCACCCATACTCAGGTCCCTGTTCGGGCACCACCTGTAAGCCGACTTCGGTCGCAAAGTCGCCTGTGCCCACACTAACTGGGTTGCTGAGTGGGAGGCCGGAGCAGTATGGAAGGAAACGACAAGAGAAATAATGGAGGCCAAGACATGTTTCTGTTCAAGGCCCCCAAGTTTACTAAGAGTCTGTGCTTATAAAGGGGGAGGCCCATGCCCCGCCAATCCATTCTTGGTGCCTTTTGCCAGCCTGTAGGCAGCTGGATGCTGTCTCTGGAATATCAAGGGCCTCTCAGCAGGTAGCAGTGTCTTGGAGAAGTGCAGCTGCAGGTGACAGAACAATAGAGCCGTCTAAGTCCCTCCCTTCCTTCCTTTCTTTTTTTTTCCCCTTCTTTTTTTTTTTAAAGACAAAGCCTTAATAGGAAGCCTAGGTTCACCTCAAACAGCAGTCCTTCTGTCTGAGACATCTGAGACTGTAAGACCCCCAAAGCTGGGCCTCCGCTAAAGTCCCAGGATGAGCTGGCCTATACCCCAATGACCCGAGAGAAAACCACATCTGATGCAAACTGCAAGAGGTTTTATTATCAGCTATCTGAGGACGAACTCCTTGTGCCATGCAGGGCAGGGGAGTTTGACCCCGAGCTGTAACAGTAAGGGGCTTTTAACAGCTAGCTGAGGAATTGGGAGGAGTTCTTCTCTGCCAGGTGTCCTTGGTGAAATTTACAAGGCGTGGGGAGTGAGTTCTTTATGAATTTTTATCTCCGTGTCCTTGGCACAGGAAGCCAGGTGCCTGGCTGGGTCTTTTACAATTATTGCATCTCTGGTTGTAAAGTATAGAAACAAAAAGGCTTTTTGCTGGCTATAGAGAACAAAGAGCTTCTTTCTAGCTATATTTTTAGAGATCAGGGAAAACAAGCTTGGGGAAATGTTTTAGGAGCTTTACCTTTCAGGGAGAAACGCTTTAAGCCGGGGTCTCACAAGACCACAGGGGGGAAAAAAGGTTCTAAGGTTGTAGCAAATGTGTCAGTTCTCAGTCATATCTGCTCAGCACCCAAGTTCCTGTATTTGTTGACAACCCCTTCCTGAAAGTATAGATGCTCTGAAAGGTCTCCCTGATTACCAGAGAATGCTTGACTCACAGGACATACCAGAAAAGCCAGCATGTTAATGTCCCAAGCAGCAACCACTATGCAATAAACACCCAGAACTGCTGTGGACATAACTTCAGTTGCTTATTGCTGGCAACAAACCTCACCCAAATCTAGTGTCTTGACAACTGTTTTGTTGTTGTTGAGCAGAATATGGCTCACCTGTAACCCCAGCACTTGAGAAGTAGAGATAGGAAGGTCAGAAGTTCAAATTCGGGGGCTGGAGAGATGATGACTCAGTGAGCACTGACTGCTCTTCCCAAGGTCCTGAGTTCAAATCCCTGCAACTGCATGGTGACTCACAACCATCCATAATGACTCTTCTGTAGTGTCTGAAGAAAGGAAGGGAGGGAGGAGAGAGAGAGAAAGAAAGAAAGAAAGAAAGAAAGAAAGAAAGAAAGAAAGAAAGAAAGAAAGAAAAGAAAGAAAGAAAAAGTTCAAACTCATCTTTAGTTCCTGGGAGTTTGGGGCCAGTCTGAGATGCAGGAAACCATCACAAATAAAATTGAAATAAAGTATAAATAAAGCATTGGGGTCTGTTAAGGCACCTATTTGACCTTATTTTACTCCCTGCCTGCCCCCAGACAGGTGAGCTTGCCTCAAACTCAGTATGCAGACCAGGTTAGCCTCCAACTTATCCAGTCCTCCTGCCTCTTGTCTCACGATTGCTGGGATTATAGGTACATACAACAATGCCCAAACTTTTTCACCTTCTGGATTTTTTCAGCCCAGGCTAACCTGGAATTCACTTTGTAGCCTAGGCTGGCTCCAGATTTACTGTGATCCTCTTGCCTCAGCTTCCCAAGTATACCACCATTATACCTGGCCTTATATTTTATTTCATTTTTGATACAGAAACTCATGTATGAAACTTGATGCATAGCCCAGGATGGCCTTGAACTTCTGCCTCTGCTTCCTGGGTGTTGGGGATGGAAGCCAGAGTTTTGTGTATACTAGGCAAGTACTCTACAAATTGAATGACATTCCAAGCCGCTATTCTTCATTTTTTTTTTTTAAGATTTATTTATTTATTTATTATATGTAAGTACATTGTAGCTGTCTTCAGACACTCCAGAAGAGGGAGTCAGATCTCATTACGGATAGTTGTGAGCCACCATGTGGTTGCTGGGATTTGAACTCTGGACCTTCGGAAGAGCAGTCGGGTGCTCTTATCCACTGAGCCATCTCACCAGCCCCCGCTATTCTTCATTTTAAATATATTTTGCTATAACATCTCTTTTTCCCTATAATGTGATTTATTTTTTGGCTCTTAGCAATGAGATCTCGGGTTAGAGAGATGGTTTAGTGGTTAAGAGCACTGACTGCTCTTCTAAGTTCAAACCCCAGCAACCACATGGTGGCTCACATCCACCTGTAATGAGATCTGACGCCCTCTTCTGGTGTGTCTGAAGACAGCTACAATGTACTTGTGTATAATAATAAATAAATCTCTGGGGCTAAGCGAGCAGGGTTGACTGGAACAAACAGGACCAACCGGAGCGAGCAGAGGTCCTAAAAATTCAATTCCCAACAACCACATGAAGGCTCACAACCATCTGTTCAGCTACAGTGCACTCATATACATAAAATAAATAAATCTTTAAAAAAGAAAAGAAATAAGATCTCACCATGCAGCCTTGACCTGGAGTTTGATATGTAGACCAGGGTGACCTCGAACTCAAAGAGACCTGCCACCTGTATCAGTGTCTCAAATGCCTGGCTGTAGTGTGTTATTTTATGGAGGACAGCACTGATAGGTTGAAACATAAAAGGAAAGGCAAGGGAGTGAACCCAACAGTAGACAGAAAGAATTTAGTGGTTAGGAATTTAGGAAGCTCGTGCAATATTCTGGTCAAGATTTGATTAAGTCAGCTATAGGGGTGCACACTGTGATCCCATGTGTATTACGACAAGCTCAAGGCCAGCCGATCTACATAGTAAGGTACCATACCAACCAGGGCTATAAAGGAAGGACACCAAGCCGGGCGTGGTGGCGTACACCTTTGATCCCAGCACTTGGGAGGCAGAGGCAGGCGGATTTCTGAGTTGGAGGCCAGCCTGGTCTACAAAGTGAGTTCCAGGACAGCCAGGGCTATACAGAGAAACCCTGTCTCGAAAAACCAAAAAAAAAGGAAGGACATAAAATATATATATATATAATTTTTTAAGGTTGGGTAGATAGATGAGCAGTTAAGACCACTTGTTTGAAGAGGACTCAGGTTTGATTCTTAGCACCAGCATGATGCCTTACAGCCATCTTAACCCCGTTTCAGTGCATCTACCAAGTACACACACAGAATGGAAAACAAATAACATCCAAAAATATTTTAAGGGAAAAGGAAAAATTTCAATGAAGAAAGGGTAGTTGACTGTGAACCTGATGAAAAACAACCACTTTGGCTAAAAGCACAGACAGCTCATTGGGCCCTGCAGATGTCTACCAAGGAGCTAAGAGCCTTGGTTTTGTAAGTCTCCTTTGCTAGGAGTCATTCACTCTGCAGTCACCTTGGACTCCAGGAAGACTTCTGATGGCTTAGTGTCTTGTGACAAGACAAATCCAGTCTTCACACAGCAGTGACTCCTCTCTTGGATCTCCAGTATCCCCAGCTGCCTCTGAATTCACTATGTAGTAAGTACGGTCTTCCTGTTTGCTTTACCTCTCCCCCAGGGCCCTGTGGATGCCAGGCAAGCCTCAAAACACTAGGTTATGTCAGCTTTTTTCCCCTAATTTTCACCATTTCTCTATTTGTTTGGCTTTGGAGGATAGACTCGGTTTGTGTGGACCCCCAGAATGGAATCTCTTCCTCAGGACTCATACTTGAGTATGTGCTGCCCAAAGCACTATTAACAAGCCTTTCACACTGTGTCCATTCAACAGTCAGCGAATGAATGACTATAATCTTTACTGATAAAGTGAGGAATGTTATAAATTATTCCAACTGGATTCCATTTTCTAGTTGATAAGACTTTTGTATAGGTGCCTTTGGGCATGGATAGGTCAGGTTTTTTGTTTTTGTTTTTCGAGACAAGGTTTCTCTGTGTAGCCCTGTCTGTCCTGGAGCTCACTTTGTAGACCAAGTTGGCCTCAAACTAGAGATCTCTGCCTGCCTCTGCTGCAATTAAAGGTGTGTACTGACATCACCCAGCTTAAAAGTCAATTTTAACTTGGCTTTGCTTGCTAGTTTCCTGAGGCCCGGATTGGGTCCCTTGAGCGAGCACCAACTGAGCATCTTCTGGGTCCAAGGCCACCTTAATTTCCTCTGAGCATTGTTCTTTCTCAATGATGCATTTGCTGTGTGACTCCCTAGATTGTGTGTGTGTGTGTGTGTGTGTGTGTGTGTGTGTGTGTGTGTGTGCAGGCATGGGCTGGCTCCCATGGAGCTAGAAGTGAATTTAAGGGACCTACTCTATTCCTCTCTATCTTCATGGCTTGAGATTCAGACTCACTGAAGCTCACTGATGGGCTAGACTGGCCAGAAGGCCCCTGGATGGTCCTGTCTCCAATCCTAGCTCTAGGGTCAGTGGTGCCTGGCTTTCTCTGTGGGTGCTGGGACTCAGGCTCAGGTTCTCATGCTTGCAGCACAAGCACTTTACCTACTGAACCATCTCCCAGCCCTAGAGTGCTCTCAGATCTATTTCTTTGGGTAAAGGGGATATTTTGTTGGTTAGTTTTTCTTTTTTATTGATTTTTTAGTCATTTATATGGGTGTGTATCTCTCTGTTGGTGAGTGTAGGTACCCTGGGAATCTAGAAGTATTGGATCCCTGAAGTTGCAGGCAATTGTAAGTCGCGTGCTGTGGGTGCTGGGGACCAAACCTGGATCCTATACAAGAATAGTCTCTCTAGGCCCACACTGGTCCTCTTGAGACAGGACATTACTGTATATAACCTAGGCTCACTCGGAGTTTGCCATGGAGATCAATTTTGCCTTGAACTTGCAATGGTCCTGCTTCTGCCTTTCCAGTGCTGGGATTATAGATGTGGGCCGCTGTGCCCTACTGAAGTGAATCATTTCAATGCAGGTAACCCTTGGACCACAGTGTAAGAAAAATAGCTAAGGGGGTGGAATAAGCACACATTGGACTTTTTTTTGTTGTTGTTGTTGTTTTTTTTTTTTTTTTGGTTTTTCGAGACAGGGTTTCTCTGTATAGCTCTGGCTGTCCTGGAACTCACTTTGTAGACCAGGCTGGCCTCAAACTCAGAAATCCACCTGCCTCTGCCTCCCAAGTGCTGGAATTACACATTGGACTTTTTAAAAGCTATCCTGCATCATGGACTCAGTGGTCAAGAGCATCAGTTGTGAGACTGGAGTGATGGCTCAGTGGATAAAAGCACTTGCTCATCTTACGGAGGTCGAGCACCCATATTAGGTAGCTCACAACCTCCTGTCACTCCAGTGCCAGATGATCTGATGCCCTTTGACTTTCTGGGCATCTATCTGCATACACGTGATGCACATAGACTAATGCAGGCATACATACATACATACATACATACATGTAAATAAAAATAATTAACATTAGTTGTGGACAAGTATAATGCCTTAGCATGTAAAGGTGCTTGCTGCTAAGCTTGATGGCCTGCGCTTGGTCCCCAGAATCCACATGTGGGGAAAGAACCTACTTCCTTAATTTGTCTTTTGACCTACATACACATACATACACATACATACACATACATACAAACAAAACATCAGTGGGACTGGCATCAGTGGTGCTGGCCATCCAGAGCCCAGCCCACCTACCCCACTGCTGTGATCAGCTTCTTCATTTGTTTCCTTGTTTCCAGTACTGAGGATCAAAACCAGGGTCTTGCTACCACCTACCCTCACTCAGTGGTAGCTTCAGCCATCATATTCTCATTCTGAGAATGCTGTCGCATCTGCTACTACCACACTGCCCATTCACGAGATCACTGCACTTGTGACTCTTGGGGGTCTTGTCCACAAGTCACACCCCCACCTATCTGATCCAAACCTCTCAGTCAGTCCCGTTCCCACCACCTGGGCACTAAGACTGAGAGCCTGTGGCTAGATCACATCAGCAGGACCTTTCCTGTCATACTCATGTAGTAAGCTGTTGTTTTCCTTGGTACCCATGGAATAGAGAAGTAGTACACTGTAGAGAAAAAATACAGGCTTTGGGGCAAGGAGGATCTGTGCCATCGCCACGTGGACAGATAAGATTCGACTTCCCCAACTCTCCTCTGAACTCAGAAGGACCATATTTTCTACCTCGGAAGAGTACTCAAACTTGTGCTTTAAGTGTGTGTTAAGTCACAAATGACTGAAGTGCTCATAAAGTGGATGCTGGCTGCCAGGGTCTGCCAGCATCCCTCAGTCTCTGTTACCAGGCAGGCCCTCCTGATTATCATTCCCTGTCCCCTCCCCTGATCTCTGCAGCCCAGGTATTTCCCCCTCCAAGCATTTCTGACGTAGATATAACTCAGCCAATTTTGGCTATGCCAGTGCCTTGGCCAAGGCCTACCCTCTTGGTTGGTGGTTCCTTTCCCCTTTCTCCTCTCCCAACTCGTCACATGTCCCAGCTCAGGATTCAGGGTTGTGCTCACTCTGGACTCTCCCAGTGTCTCTGGCTCTGCCTCTGTTCCCCCTCCTATCTCCAGTAAACCTCTTCCACCAGACCTAGGAGCAGTCATGTCCTTCTGTAGCTTGACTTTTGGGGTACTTTATTGGGTTCTATGATCTACTGCCCTTCCAACACTTATTCCACCCTAATCCCTTCCAACCCCCCAAAGAAAAAAGTTAGAGAGGAAAGAGGGTGTAGACCTTTTTAGACTACCTCCTGCTGATTAAGGGCATCAGGTTCCTGGGGGCAAGTCCAGTCTCAGTCATCAGGATACCTCCAACCAGAAACTCAGCAATCCAGCCATAGCAAAAGCAGCCGCAACAGTGGGAACAGCAGCTGCCACAAGGCCTGTCGCATTTATACCTTCTCAAGAGTCCCCAGAGGTGGCTGGAGAGATGGCTCAGTGGTTAAGAGCACTGGCTGCTCTCCCAGAGGTCCTGAGTTCAATTCCCAGAAACCACATGGTGGCTCACAACCATCTGTAATGAGTTCTAATGCCCTCTTCTGGTGTGTCTGAAGACAGCTGTGGTGTACCCACATACATAAAATAAATAAATAAATCTTAAAAAAAAAAAAAGAGTCCCCAGAATGCCAAACATAAACTGGCACCTGGCAAAATATGCAGCTGGCAAAATTCACGCCCTCCTAGAACATGAGACAATCACGGTTAGTGGCTATGGACAGTCTGAAGCAGCCCCATATCCCACACCTGGGATTAGAACAAAACTATGTTCACATATCATAACTGGGTTTTCAAAGAAACCAAAATTCTCACTATATCTTTTTTTATTTTTTTATTCAAAGAGCCCAATGCAAGCCCTGGCAGATGTCTTCAACACCAGAGTGACACTCAGCCTGAAGGCCAGGATTGAAGACTGGAAGTACAGGGGCAAGAAATACCTTTGAAAATACTCCAGTGTCCAAACTGCTCACTGGTGTTGCTGCCTTTTGAGCCAGGGCACGAGGCTTTGTTGAGGTCACTACTTTTCATTCCCTCCAAGATGGACAAGATGTTTGTTTTGTGCACAGTAAGTGGAACACAGGGCCTCCGGCATGGTGCTTGTATGTTCCCTTCAGAAACTAAGGTTTGTATTGGGATTAGGACGCATGCATGTGCTTTTCATGAATTTTTTTCTGTCTAATCCCTGACAGCTAATCTGAGTATCCCCTACCAATTCTGAGGTGAGCCATAACTCAGAACTAAGGGACTGAAGGCTGCTATCATAGACCATGAGCAGCCGCTCCAACCACAGCCCTGGCACAGACCACCCATAAGAGCATTTCCACCTCCTAGGAAGATAAATTCATATTTATATTGTCTCTGTCTCTCCATCTTGTGTGTATAGGAGGAGTGATACGCGTATGTATTTAGAGGCCAAAAAGTGTCTTCCTAAATCTTACCGTTTCCTTTTTGGGAATGAATCTCAGGCTGGTGAAATGGCTCACTAGGCAAAGGTGCTTGCCACCAAGCCTAATTACCTGAGACTCAGATGGTAAGAGGGAACTTACTCTGTCCTCTGATCTCCAATGCATGCCTTGACACTGAGCAAAATAAGTAAATGAATAGGCACGTAGATAAATGTGCAGTTTAAAAGAGGGAGTTTCTCACTAAGCCTGGCGCTCACATATTTGGTTGGACTAACTAGTCAGCCTCAGGGACCCCCTGTCCGTGCTTCCCCAGGGCTGGTTCTGGTGCATCTGGCTTTTTACGTGGGGACTGGGGATCCAGTCGCAACTACTCATGACTTTCCTGCCTGGACCCTTTCCCTTTATCCTCCCTCAATTCAAATATACTCAATTTGGATCATATGTTACAGCACATATGCGTGGGTGGGTGTGCCCATGCTGTAGCACAGATATGGAGATCAGAGGATAACTTGTAGGCATCAGTTGTCTCTCTTACTATGTGTGGGCCCTGGGGATCCAATCAGGCTGCCAGCCTTGGCAGCAGGCACTTTGCCCACTGTGCTCTGTTACCAGCCCTAGCCTATTATCCTTTTCTTTCTTCCCGTGCCAGGAATGGAGCAGTGTCTTGAACGTGCTACACAAGCCCCCTAACAGCCAAGCGAATCCAGCAGCTCTACAGACATCCTTTCACTGAGCAGTTATTTCTCCTCCGATGTTCTGATCGCTGTGGGCAGCCTCCAAACACTTTTTGAAAAAGCTGGAGAGAAAGGCGAGCTTGAAAAGGGGAATGCAGGATAGAGGCAAAGGGAGAGAAGCAGGCAAGCGACTCCACAATGATACTCATTCCTTTATTGTCAACTGTGTTCATCTCAACAGGGCTGGGGCCTGCAGGCTGCTGGCAGCACCAAGTTAAGGTGCATTTCCACTCAACAGAAAGGCCTCCATCCTAAACCAAGGGGGCAGAGGTTAATGCTTTATATATATTTATATATTTATATATTACATATGTCCTAGATATACATATGTCCCATATGTATAGAGTGACAAGAATGGGCCACTTTGTGTAACTTTAATTAAAGGCCATAGCAACAGACATAGAAATTTGATCCTAATTAAGGCCCGTACTTTGTCAATCAAATGTGTGATACAGTAAAAGAAAAAGGAGAGAGACAGAGACTGAGATCCAGCCACCTCCAGGAGTCCTGTCTCCAGGGTATCTTACATTGAGTGTAGTGCCCCCTGTACAGGTGAACATAAACACACACATAAACACACACATATAATACCACAGGCAGGAGCACCTCTTCTGACCACACCTTGGGCCCAGCCTTTGGCTGCGGTGCTGAAGTGGGGTGTATTGTGCTATAAGACTGTGAGGGTAGTGGACCAGACAATGTGGAGTCAGTGTGTCCAAGTGATGAATGGGGTGACTCATGCAGCTTCATCTACAAATGACAGAGAGCTCAGGGGGAGGTCCCTCAATGCCCAGTTCACATCAGGAGATTTCTACACACAGCTCCTGTTCCAGAGAAAGCCATTCCTCTGATTTGAATCCTGAGTGTCAATCACAGGGTTCTGACAGAAACCTGGGATCCCTTTGAAGGGCAGGCAGCCGCAAGGCTCCGCCATTCAGTCCAGTGGAGCAGCAGAGAGCACAACAGTGGAGTCAAAGCAAATGATGCGCAGACAGGACCCTGAATGGTGCAAGAGGGGCTCATTTCCCAAAAGGTCGAGAAGGACTGCTGCCCTTTGCCACACAGAACTTCTGGCAGATCTGTCAGCTTCATGTCTTACATAAGTAACAGACCTGCTCCTAAGCCAGGGAAGGAGACGCCCAACATTAGGGCACTGGAAATCCTAACTCCCTGTTTTCTCTCCCCGAATTTACCCACTACCACCCACCAAAATATGCATATTGAAAATAAGTCAACATATTTGGCAGTATGATTTTTAGTACTAAGAGAATTTCTTAATTTTTCAACCTAATTTTACACTCAATAAATAATAATTAAGTAGTGAATTGTTAAGTGCTGACAGCAGAAATTACAATTCCTTATACAACAAACTGTGTGCTTAGCAGCAGCTTCTGCATAGCTCCAGGACTTGGAAAAGATTCAACACTGGGCTCGGCATGGTGCTACACACCTGTAATCTGCACTCTAGAGGCAGAGGCAGGAAAGTAGCTGTAAGCTTCATCCGTGCTGGTCTACATAGTGTGTTCCAGGCCAGCCAGGGCTACACACAGAGAGACCCTGTCTCAGAATAAAACAAAGCAACACAAAACAGAAATAGAGAGCTATCGATCTCTTTTTCCTTGGAGGCATATCAGAACCACAGTTAGGGAAGGGATCCAAGTTGGTTGGAGAACAGCTAGGACTGGGTGGTTTTAATGTAAACTTTTAAATTTATTATTTATTTTCTCTTGTTTGCTATGGAGTCAAGGGAGACTTTGAACTCCTGATCCATCTGCCTCTGTCTCCCAGGTGCTGGGATTAAAGGTGTGCACCACCGAACTCAGTTCAAACCCAACTGTAAGAAACTTCCTTCATCTTTAGTTATATGTATGTCTGTATCTGTAGGAGGGTACGTTCACGTGTGCACAGGTCAATGCAAAGGCCATAGGAGAGTTCCAGATCCCCTGGAGACGCCTGGTGTGGATGCTGGAAACCCACCTTGGGTCCCTCTGGAACAGCAGCAAGTACTATTAACCACTGAACCTTCTCTCCAGCTTTGAAAAAAATTTTAAACAAGGTTTCAGTTTATAGAATGGGCTATCATCACTGGCAATTCTTCTACCTCAACCTGAGTGACTCCAAACAATTTTTGTGGAATTGTATATGTACATATACATAAAAACATTTTTAAAAAAGAGACTGGGCATCATAGCTCACATCTATAACCCCAGCACCTGGGAAGCTGAGGCAGGAATACCTCAATTTTGAGGCAAGGTGGGCCACAGAGTAAGTGAATACTAGTAGCAAGCCAGGACCACACATTAAAAAAAAGAAAAAGAAGAGGAAGCAGCCAGACGTGGCTCAGCAGTTAAGAGCACATATTGCTCCTCCAGAAGACCTGAGTTCAAGTCCCAGCACTCACGTCAGGTGACTCACAACCACCTGTAACAACAGCTCCAGGGGGTCCATGCCTCTGGCCTTTGCATTCATGTATGTAGACACACATGGTTTAAAAATAATAAAAATAAATCTTAAAAAAATATGTTTTATCTTGCATGTAAAAAATAAAGGTCAATGAAAATTAACTTTTTAAAATAGAAATTTACTTATCACTTGCAATACCTGGAGACATTTGGGGTGGTCACAAAGGAAGGTGAGGAAGGACCAAGCCACACAAGTGGTAAAGAATGGATTGATTTTTCAACAAAATAGTGCCCCCTCCCCCAAGATGTAACTAAGAAGTAAGAGTAAAAGGTAAATCTGGCAAAAATTGGGCCTGGGTTTGTTTCTTGTCTTAGCTGGAGGCACAAAGCAAAGGATTTTGTTATCTGCATTCAGTAAGGGGAGAAGGGCTCTGGTTCTCTCCGCTGTGGACCGAGACCTGACAGCTTCAGGGAACAGTGATGAGAACATGAAGGAGCCACATCTCACTGGAGAGGTGGCCTGATGGTTTGTTCTCCAAAGGAGCTTCTTGGAGAAGAGAGGGCACTGAAGAAAGATTGCCCCTGACGGCAGGCCACTGGTTCTCCACACTGCTCCATTTCCTGCAGGTCTCATGGTGGCAACAACTGTTTGGTTGACAATTCCCAATCCAAGGGCAGAGAGGGCTGGCAATGAAGTGGAGTTGGGGAAGCCACAAGTTCCTGCCAAGGCTGGAAAGCCTGGCATGAGTCTTGGGCTACTGAAAGTCCTTGGGAAAGAGCCCTGGAGGCTGGAAGAGTCTAGGGCCCAGAGAGAATCGAGCACAGCTCAGTCCACCGGGAGTGCAAGCCCAACACCATTAGGACACCTCTCACCTTCAGAGGACACCAGCAGTCTCCCAGAGCCAGAAAGCATCCACGGCTGCTCACCATCACACACAAGAAGATGGAAACTGTGGACTTGGATGGGTAAAGGAAGCACTGTCTTCTCAGGCACTAGCCATCTTCCCTCTTGGAGGCAGCTGACATAAGGAGCTTGGGGCCTGCCTAAGTCTCTCCCTAGCCAAGAGAACAGGAGGCTGTGCTGTGACCATGGCAGGACCAGGCATCTCAAGCAGGGGGATCTCTTCTCACTAACCAAGCTCCGTGAATAAATAACATGAATTAAATAAAGGAGGCACAGAGAACAGGCAGAGACATCACCTGATAGTTTCTTGCCCCTTCACACACACTGGTACACACACTAGTTCACACACACATGCATACATACCACACACACAAACACACACGCACCAAGCATCAGATGGGATGAACCAGGGATGGGCAGCCTGACTGGGGGGTATCAGTCATGGTCTACCACTGTTGCAGGGTGCAAAGGAACAGAGGTCATGGATGCATGAGCTGTGGAGGGTGGAGGCATCCGCTGAGGACTCTGGCACCTGTAGAGAGGCAATGAGATGGACCAAAGGAAAGATTAGGAAAACCAGAGAACAGAAATTAAAGCTTTTCCTCCCCTCTCCTCCCCCGCCTCCCCACACTCTCTTTGGTTGCCACTCAGACCCTCTTCAGCCTTGACCAATCCGTGCAGTCCAGTGCTCACTCTGACCACGGTTGTACTAACCAGGATCTCGACTTTCGCACTTTAGTTGTGGACGGTCTTTCCAGAAAGCTGTCCAACCTCATGAGCCTCTCCATGTGTAGTACCCGTGGGTCTTGCTCTTGGTCATGAGAAAACTCCATCTCAAAGATAGCCGGTGGGGACACATCCAGTTCCAAAAACATTATATTTTCAGCCTGTGGTAAAATAATACATCTTCTAGGCACTGGGTCTTAAGTAACAAATAGGATGGGATACTTATAAAAGTAATCTATGAGGGTTCTTCCTACACTCTAGCCCAACTAGCTCCTGAATAAGACACAAACCTGATACAGTTTTATTAGTGAGCTGTAATCCTGGCAGGTTCTGAGTTGTTCTATTGTACATCGTAGCCATAGGCCCTGTGTTACTTGCCAACTGAGACTTGCTCTTTTTGCTCTGCTCTTTATGGGTCCTCAGGGTGTTTTTTCTCTTGACTACATACTACTATTGGTCCATCCTGCCTCATGACCACCTCCATCTTCCCTTACCTTCTTCCTTCTCCTCCTGGTCCCTACCTGAGACACACATATCCCCATCTCAGGCTCCACCTTCCTCTCCTGTCCAGTCATAGCCTCTAGCCTTTTATTATCCAATTATAAATAATAAATAATTATAAATTATTGGGGTCACATTGCTCAATACAATGCGCATATCCAGACTGCATCCTATCTTGGGGCACAGAACTTAGCATCTGAATACACAAGACCAACCCCAACCCCAAGAGGAAGCACATGCTGTAAGCATCCCTTCTCCTTGGGTTTCTCTCCCTTCCTGGTTTCTGCTTCCCAGCTTCTTACTCTGTATCTGGGATGGGACCCCATTGCCATGGCAACCCGAGCATACTGGCTGATAGGTCTCTTGTAGCCCACCGCAGAAGTTGGACGCTTCTTCATTTGGCTGTTATTCCTATAGGGAGATGGGATGATAGAAAGAGCTTATTGTTGGTTTAGTGAGATTTTACCTGTTTTAAGATGCGGTCTCATGCAACCCAGGTAGGCCTTGAACTTATATAGCCAAGGATGATCTTAAGCTACTGAGCCCCCTGCTTCAACTGCCAATGCTAGGATTATAGTCCTAAATCACCAGGATGGATTAGAAGGGATTTCCTCAAACCCAAACTAAATGTCATCATTAGGAACTATTACCCAGGTATCTGGGAGGCCCTGTGCACTCAGGGCTCTACAGTTTTCTTGTTCCAATACAATCTGACAACGTAAACTGGTATAAGGAAATCAACATATATCTGTCTTATGACTCTCTCACAATAAAAGGGCTGATTAAATGCTGGGATGAGGAGCTGAGGTTAATCCCCAGAGCCTACGTGCAGTGGTTTGAATGAGAAAGACTCATAGATTTGAATGCTTGGTCACCAGGGTGTGGCCTTGTTGGAGGAAGTATGTCATGGGAGGGGGGGCTTTGAAGCTTTCAAAAGTCAGAGCCAAGCCCAATGATGCTCTCTTCCCGTTGCCTGTGGATCCAGATGGAGAACACTCAGCTGCTTCTAGAGCACCTGGTCTGGCTGCTTGCCCCCATAACGATAATGGACTAAATCTCTGAAACTATGAGCCAGCACCAATTAAATGCTTTCTTTTATAAGCGTGGTCATGGTGTCTCTTCAAAGCAATAGAACACTGACTAAGATACCACATAAAGCCAGGCAGTGGTGGCAGATGCCTTTAATCCCAGCATTTGGGAGGCAGAGGCAGGCGGATTTCTGAGTTTGAGGCTAGCCTGGTCTACAGAGTGAGTTCCAGGACAGCCAGGGCAAACAGAGAAACCCTGTTTTGAAAAACCAAAAAAGAAACCGTGTTAAAAAAAAAAAAAAGGCAAAGCATGGTCTCACAAACACTTATAACCCTCATTCTAGACACAAAGACAGGAAGACCTCAACTAGTCAGTCCTGCCTAAGGCCAACTCTGTCTCAAACAAAAGGTGGATGGTGCTTAGTAATGACACCCGGGGTTATCCTTTTACCTCCACAGGATGTGCATACACGTCATGTATACTCTAGCATGCATGCATTCCTGTGCACACTCTTACTTGTGCGTGCACATGTCTATATACATACATACACACACACACACATTGATTATTGATGGTCTGCTTTTCCATGTCATTCATAAGAGTTAAAACAATAAAATGGTTAAACTAGGTGCATGCTTTTGATCCCAGCAGGAAAATCAAAGAGTTCAAGATCAATCTGGGCTACATAAACTCTTGTCTAAAACACCCCAAAAAGGTGAGAAGCAAAAAAAGAGAGCCATGGATCTGTTCCAGTGCGAGAACACTTGCCTGCCAAGTTCAAGACCTTAGGTTCAATCCCTAGCACAACAAAAGCAAAGGAACAGACAGGCAAACACAGAAGGAGAAATGGAGAGTGCCAGCACTTGCCTTTTGTCTTGAGACAGTGCCCATGTAAAAGCTAGACAGAGTAATAACTCCCAGGGTTGGGAGGCAGCGAGAGAAAGATCTTCAGAGATTGCTCACCAGTTAGCCTAGTTTAATTGGTGAGCTACATGTCTAGAAATAGACCCTGTCTCAAGAGATAAGGTAAGGCTGGCGTAGGGGTTAAGAGCATTAGCTGCTCTGCCAGAGGATTAGGTTCAATTCCCAGCATCCACATAATGGCTCACAACCATCCGCAACCCCAGTTCCAACGGATCTGACGCTGCCTTCTGAACAATGCATGAATGCAGTACGTAGGCATATGTGTGGGCAAAACACTCTTATACACACAAAATGACAAAGATTAAAAAATAAGGTAGCTGGGTGTGATGGTGCACACTTTTTTTTTTTTCCCAAGACAGGGCTTTTCTATGTAGCCCTCCCTGTCTGTCCTGGAACTCACTCTGTAGACCAGGCTGGCCTCGAACTTAGAAATCCACCTGCCTCTGCCTCCCAAGTGCTGGGGTTAAAGGCGTGCGCCACCACTGCCCAGCGATGGTACACACTCTTAATCCCAGCACTCAGGAGGTAGAAACAGGGAGGTGTGAGTTCAGAGTCAATTTGGTTTACCTTTCCCAGGCCAGCCAGGGAACACTCTGTTTCAAAACAATAACAAAGGTAGAGCTGGGTATTTAGCTGCACTGGTACAAGCATTTACACTCTTGCAGAGGACCCTGATTCCAATTCCAGGAGATCAAAATATCCTCTTCTGGTTTCTGAGGACACCAGGCAAGAACATAGGTACACATATAGACATGCAAAAAAACACACTCATACATAATAATTAATAATTCATTCATAATTAAGAAAAGCTGGACAGTGGTGTGGCACACACCTTTAATTCTAGCACTTGGGAGGCAGATGAATCTCTGAATTTAAGGCCATCCTGGTCTACAAAGCAAGTTACAGAATGACCATGGCTACACAGAGAAACCTTATCTCAAAAACAAAGAAACAAACAAAAATAATTTTTTGTAAGTTGGCTACTTGACCCATCCCTGTACTGCTTTGCTTTACCGAGACTGAGTCTCACATAGGCCAGAGTGACCCGGAACTTACTACGGAGCATAGCACAACCTTGGATTTTTGATCCTTTAGCTTGCACTGTCTGAGTGCTGAAGTTATAGGTATATAATAATACAGGTAATATATCATGACACTAGGGGCCGCCCCGGGCTTCATGCATGATACGTAGTAGTCTACCAACTGAGCCATGCCCCTGTCTCTTTTACTTTCTTTTTCTTCTTTCTTTCTGTTTCAGACAGCCTATGTCACCAAGGGCTGGCCTTTAACTCTTCATCATCTTGCCTCTACTGGCCAAGCTCGGGGTTATAGGCATGAGCTAGCACATTCAGCCTGTTCTGGTTTTATACTGTAGTATCTTGCTATGTAGCTCAACCTGACCCCAAACTCTTCATCATCCTGTAATCTTGCTCATCCTGTCTTGTTTTCTGCAGTGCTGGGATCACAGGCATGAGCTACCATGTCCACACCTTCAGACTTCTCCTCTGAGCAGCTTGATGAATGTAACATACTATTTGAATTGCTCAAAACAAATAAGCAGCAAACAAAACAAGGAATTGATGTGTAATTTAAAAACCAAAGGGTGGGCTAGAGAGATAGCTCAGCAGTTAAGAGCACTGATTGCTCTTCTGAAGGTCCTGAGTTCAAATCCCAGCATCCACATGGTGGCTCACAAACACCTGTAATGAGATCTGACGCCCTCTTCTGGTGTGTCTGAAGACAGTGACAGTGTACTTATATATATGTCCATAGGCAGGCCTATAGGGCATTTTCTTTTTTTTTTTTTTGGTTTTTCGAGACAGGATTTCTCTGTGTAGCCCTGGCTGTCCTGGAACTCACTTTGTAGACCAGGCTGGCCTTGAACTCAGAAACCCGCCTGCCTCTGCCTAAGATTAAAGGCGTGCACCACCACACGCAGCTCAGGGCACTTTCTTAATTAGTGACTGATGAAGGGTGTGCCCAAACCATTGTGGGTGGTGTCATCCCTAGGCTGGTGGTCCTGGGTTCTATAAGAAAGCAGACTGAGAAAGCCATGAGGAGCAAGCCAGTAAGCAGCACTCCTCCATGGCCTCCGCATCAGCTCCTCCCACCAGGTTCCTGTCCTGCCTTCCCACAGTGATGAAATGTTGTTACCTGAAAGTGTAAGCTAAATAAATCCTTTCCTCCCCAACTTTCCTTTGGTCATAGTGTTTCATCACAGCAATAGAAACCCTAGGACAACCACCTTATTTTTGAGGCAAATTCTGAACCTAGAGCTTTCCAATTAGGCTAGATTGGCTGCCCAGCAAGCCCTCAGGAGCCTAGGATTTCTGCCTCTCCCATGCTGGGATTACAAGCATATACTACCATGCCTGACTTTTTATATAGGTGCTGAAGATCTAAACTCAGGTTCCTATATATGTCACTGATAGAGTCATCTCTCCAGCCCTGAGAAGTTTGTCTTAAATATAGTTTACCATGCACACCAAAAAGTGCCCAACTCCACTCAGTGGTCCTAACTGAGCCTCTTTACAAATGAAAACAAGGGATAAGAAGGCTCTAGAAGTCCCATTCCCTTTTGTTCCCAGGGGCTCTAGGAAGCCAGAAAGGCTAGGTGCCAGAGAGTCAGCTTTAGTGCAGCCTTGCACACAGGTAGAACTGCATCATCACCCCACAGAGAAGAGTGGGAATACCAGGAAAGTAGTTTATCAATGAGAAGGAACACTCCACATCTCTTTGAATTTTCTAACAATGCTCCTAAGGTATAGATGAAACTGGGAGACAGGCTTAGAAAAGCCAAGTGCCCTTTGTACTAAGGTCGTACAATTAGCAACCCCAAAAATCAGAACCTCCCCAAGTACTCTTCTTATGACTCTGCACTGTCTTTCAGGAGTGCATGTGGGACATGCTGGGGCCAGGAACAGCCTTTGAGAACGCACACTCAGGAAATAGGATAGAGGGACGAGGCTAAGTCGGCACAGCAGCGGGTCAGTGGGAACTGGCAGTCCGACCCAATAAAGCGGCCAGGGTTATTCTGGGTGGCCTGCATAGGGAAGAAGGGGCTGGGGGAAGGGAGTCTGGAATTGGGACACCAGGCATCCATTGCTCCCTTTGCTGCCCAGGCCTACTATGTAGTAAACAGGCTATGGCTGGGTTGCGGCTCTGTAGTTATCCACACCTCCAAAGGACCCAGAATGACAGTTAACATGTCAGCAGATCCCAGGCTCCTAGGACACCCTGCCCCCAATGGACTAACATCCTATCTTTCTCTTTAATATTAAAACCCTACTCCTGGGGCTGGAGTTGTAGCTCAGTTGGTAGAATACTTGCTTAGCATGGACAAAATTCTGGGTGTCATTCTCAGGACCACATACATATACCAGGCAGGGGCATACTCCTGTAGTATCAGCACTCAGGACCACATACATATACCAGGCAGGGGGCATACTCCTGTAGTATCAGCACTCAGGACCACATACATATACCAGGCAGGGAGCATACTCCTGTAGTACCAGCACTCAGGACCACATACATATACCAGGCAGGGGCATACTCCTGTAGTACCAGCACTCAGGACCACATACATATACCAGGCAGGGGCATACTCCTGTAGTACCAGCACTCAGGACCACATACATATACCAGGCAGGGGCATACTCCTGTAGTACCAGCACTCAGGACCACATACATATACCAGGCAGGGGGCATACTCCTGTAGTACCAGCACTCAGGACCACATACATATACCAGGCAGGGGCATACTCCTGTAGTATCAGCACTCAGGACCACATACATATACCAGGCAGGGGCATACTCCTGTAGTACCAGCACTCAGGACCACATACATATACCAGGCAGGGGCATACTCCTGTAGTACCAGCACTCAGGACCACAAACATATACCAGGCAGGGGCATACTCCTGTAGTATTAGCACTCAGGACCACATACATATACCAGGCAGGGGGCATACCCCTGTAGTACCAGCACTCAGGACGACATACATATACCAGGCAGGGGCATACTCCTGTAGTACCAGCACTCAGGACCACATACATATACCAGGCAGGGGCGTACTCCTGTAGTACCAGCACTCAGGAGGCAGATCTTTGTCTACACAACAAATTCAAGGTCCACCAGCCAGTCCAGGGCTACATGAAAACCTGACTTTAAATTCAATGGAGAAGAGGCTAGAGAGATGACTGTGCTGAAGAGCACTCACTCAGTTCTCCTAGAGGACCCCAGTTTGAGTCTCTGCACCCACACAGGAGCTCACAACTTCAATTTCCACGAATCCAACACTGTCTTTCTAGCCTTTGTGGGCGGCTAGCACACAACTGGTACTGACATTTGTGCAGGCAAAACGCCCATATAAATAAAACAACAGTGGTAAAATGGAAACTTAAGCTCCATCTCAAGGGTGGACACTGTTCTCATTGTCAGTTGTTTCTAGTCACTCTTTTCTCTTGAAAATGTGTGTGTGTGTGTGTGTGTGTGTGTGTGTGTGTGTGTGTGTGTGTGTGTGTGTGTGCAGCTGGAGTTACAGGCAGGCATAGTAATCTGCCTGACACAGGTGCTGGGACTCAAACCCAGATTCTCTGTAAGACCAGCATATGCCTTTGACTACTGAGCCCTGTCTCCAGCTCCCTGCTACGGCATTCTTCTCTTACTCTGAGAACAGGCATCCAGCACCCTCTGGACTTCCTGGTCTTCCATACATTCCCAGGGCAGCAGATGGGACTTTTCTGTGTCTGCTCCCATTTTCTCCTCAGCTCACCTGCTCACCTTATTTCACAGCCCTGTGCGTCTGCATTTCACTGTCCTCTTCCTCTCAAGTCTCACACCCTGCGAAGCTTTACTTAAAGTTTGTTTGTTTTTGCTTTTTGAGACAGAGTCTCTCTGTGTAGCCCTGGCTGTCTTGGAACTCTGTAGACCGGGATAACCTTGAACTCAGAGATCCACCTGCCTCTGTCTTCTGAATGCTAGGATTGAAGGCTTTCACAACCACCACCTGGCAGCTGTAAATTTCTTAATTTATTCATTTGGGGGTAAGGACACAAATGCCATGGTCCCAATGTGGAGATGAGAGGATAGTTTGGAGGAGGAGGTCTCTCCTCCTACAGTGTGGTCCTAAGGATCAAATGCAGCCTCAGGATTGCTAGCAAGTCCCTTCATAAGCTGAGCCATGTCACCACCATCACCTATCACATAGAGACTTTTTTGAGACAGGGTCTTAATGTAGCCTAGGCTGCCTGGAACTTAAGTGCAGCCTAGGCTAACCTCAAACATGAGGCCATCCTCCTATCTCAGCCTCCAGAGTACTCAGATTACAGCAGCGAGCTACCACATATGATTTAAGGAATGTTTTTACCAAGATTTTAAAAATAAAGTTGCCTCTGTAACAAACCCAGTTTGGCCTTCTTCCCTCCTGTAGGAGGAGGGAATGCTCTCCTAACCCGGAGCCAGGTGTGGGAGCTCATGTTTCTGTCCAGGTTCTTGGGTGGCGAAGGCAGGGGGATGAGGAGGTCTAAGTCATCCATGGCTACAAAGTGAGCTTAAGGCCAACCTAGTGCACAGGAGACCCTGTCTCAAAACTATGAAAGCAAAGTGGGGAGGGTGGGACCATAGTTCAGATGGTAGAGAGTGTACCTAGCATGCATGAAGTCCTGGGTTTGATCCTAAGCACTGTACCAAACAGGCATGCTGCCACGGGCCTATGCTCTCCGCATTTGGGAGGTAGAAGCAGAAGACTCAGAAGATGAGGGGCATCTGAGGCCAACTTGTGACTCAGGAGATTGGTGTCTTCATCAATATGATGGCATGGAGAATGTTTGTAGACTGGCTCCTCTATGGCTGGGTCAAGTCTGGGCACGGGGTCTCACACCCTCATATATATCCCAGAACTGGGGAGGCAGAAAGTCAGGAGTTCAAAGCCAGCCTTAGCTACATGCTACATTCAGGGCCATCCAGGGCTATAGAGTGAGAGGCTAACTTAAATAAATAAATAAATAAGTAAATAAATGCCAGAAGTTTCTCAGAGTTGAACAGGGTAGCATGTGCCTGTAGTACCAGCTGTTTGAGGAGCTAAGGGAGGAGAGTCCTTTCAGACCAGGAGTTGGGGACCAGCCTGAGCAATGGACTAAGACTGGTCTTTATGCTTCCTTTTTTTTCTTTCTCTTTTTGTTTTTTGTTTTTGTTTTGTTTTGTTTTTTTGTTTGTTTTGTTTTTCGAGACAGGGTTTCTCTGTGTAGCCCTGGCTGTCCTGGAACTAACTTTGTAGACCAGGCTGGCCTCAAACCTAGAAATCTGCCTGCCTCTGCCTCCCGAGTGCTGGGATCAAAGGCGTGCGCCGCTACGCCTGGCTAAGACTGGTTTTTAAAACAAAGTCAAGCCCAACCATTTTCTCGTGTGACAAAGTAGACACCAAAGTAGACACTCAGTGCCTATCACTGAGTTTAACCTCTATCCCTAGAAGCAAAACAAGGGAGAAATTAAACAGGCACACTCACAAACCAGCATAATCCACCAACTCTAACCAAAATATGAAGGTAAAAGAGACAGAAAGAAGAAAAGACTTCCCAAATAAGCTGACATAGCCATGTTCAAACATTGTCCCATGGTAACAATGACCCCTTGCTTTGGAGAGCGGCCTGGGCGGGGTGATCCTTGTGGCTGTCATCAAGGGAGGGTGGCTGCTTCTAACAAAAGCTGTTTCCTAAGGGACAGCCCAGCCTTAGGTAATTTGTTTCAAACAATGTCTCTCCACTCAGTGCAGTCTTCAGTGTTCTCATCCCAGAGTATCCCAGGCCTCAGCAAAGCAAAACAGCCCACAACTTGAACAATGCTTTAGTGGTGAGAGACAGAGCTTTTGTGTTTTCAGCCCTGCGTGAGTCATGTTTTGTGAGTTGTGGGAGATGTCTGGGAAGGAAAGGAGGGAGGGTCCTTCCACCGCCTCAGATTCCAGAGCACCCTCTTCTCACAGAAACCCATGTTCAAGGCCTTCCCCTCCCCCAAGCTCCAGTTGTGAAAGTAGAGATCAAGGGGACAGATGTAGTCTGGGAGATGGGGGGTGGCCACCACTCCCCTCCGCCACCAGCCCACCCCCTGGCTTCTCTGTGAACTCTCAGTCTCAGCTAGGGTTTGCAGGAGGAACTATTTTCTTTATTCCAACACTAACAACTTTCAGATATTAAAAAGAAACAAGGAGTGGGGTCTGGGAAGGCAGCTTGGTAGTTAAGAACACCGGCCACTGCTCCTCCCGAGGAGTCCTAGCACCAACACAGTGGCTCACGAGGGATCCTGTGCCACCTTCTGGCCTTTGTAGCCACCAAGAAAGCACGTGATGCACAGACATACAGGCAGGCAGAGCCCGCATGCACATAAAACATAAAGTTAAACTAAAGAGAAAAAATAATTTTTTAATTTTAAAGAATTGCCTCAAATAGATGAGGTTGCACATTCCTGCAATCCCAGCCCTGGGAAGCCTAAGACAGAGGAGCAAGGCTAGCCTGGGCTACATAGTGAGACCCTGACTCAACTAAGTATGCTGGCTCATGCCTGTAATCCCAGATTTGGGAGGTGGAAGCAGGAGGATCAGGAGTTCAAGGACAGCCTCAAGTACATAAAAAGGGCAAAAGGGGCAGGTACAACCTGCCTTCATGAGTGCTTACCTCAAACTCACATACAAACATACACAGACACACACAAAGCATGTACACACTCATCCACACACACACACACAAAGTATGCACACACTCATACACACACTCATACACACACACACACACTCATCCACACACACAAAGTATGCACACACTCATCCACACACACACACACTCATCCACACACAGAGCATGAACACACTCATACACACACACACACACACACACACACACAAATCACACACACTCTCATCCACACACAGAGCATGCACACACTCATACACACACTCACACACACACACACACACACACACACACACACACACACACACACAAATCATGCACTTGTGCTTTGGCCTGGCAAGCTGAGTTCAATCCCTGGGACCCACATGGTAGAGAGACTCAACTTCTGTAAGTTGTCCTCTGACATCAAATGAACGCTGGGTCAAGCTCACCTATCTCCCAACACACAGCTAAATGCAATAAAAACTTAAATAAAAATTTAAGAAGGAAAGTGACTAGTTGGCAATTAAAAAAATAAAATAAAGTATGTTTTTAAAATAAAATTAAGTTAGAATGCAAAGAAATGGGTCTCATGGTGGAACTGTCATACGTACATGTCATATGCTGTCCCCATTTGTTTCCTTTCCTCAATTAAACAGGGCACATGTCACACATACAAGTAACCTCAGCATTCCTGAGGCAGGGATCTGGAGGACTGAACTCAGGAGTTCAAAGCCAGCCTGAACTACACAGTGAATTTCAGGCCAGCCTTGGCTACATTGCATGACTCTTGTCTCAAGGAAAAAAACAAAAACAAATATCCCTTCTCAATTGCAGATTAAACAGGCATTTAAATGTAATAATGATCTCAGGGCTAGGGGAAGGGAAACATCTGTAAATTATATAATTAGGGAACTGGAAAAAGTGAATATAACCTATAAATAGAATTAAATTCTCTCAGTATGAAACTTCCTAAAAATAACCATTGTATGTGGTAATGGAAGATAATGTTTTGCTTTGCTTTGCTTGTGAGATAGGATCTCTATATACAGCCCTGGGCTGGCCTGAACTTTGCTAGACCAAGCTGGACTCAAACTCACAGAAATCCTGCCTGTGCTTCCCCAGTGCTGGGATTAAAAATGTACACTAGCAGACCTGTCCCAAACGGTTGTATGCACTTAGACACTACCAACCTCATACTAGCTTCGATCCCAGCTCTGGGGAGGATCCTGCCCTGCCGTGGAAGTAGCGTCCCTAGGTTACAGAGAGTAAAGAATCTCCAGAGAAGTACTATCCTTCCATCATTATATACAGATTTGGTCCCACTGCAAGAGGCACTCCGTCCGCTTTGTATGGTCCGCCTCGTTCTACGCAGCTACCAGCAGAGGGCGCTGCACACCCAGCTAACTGATGCAGCTGCACATCATGTGCAGACTTCAAGCTCTCCAGGGTAGAAACAGTTGGAATTGCTGAACACCCAGCTGAGAAGCTAGAAAGACTGCAGCAGGCCTCTATGGTGCCCAGTCATGACACTTCTCCATCTTTCCCTCTGGACCACAAGCTCAGAAATGTCTGACTTAACTTCTGCCTGTATTCTTACACAGCAGAGCTGAGCAAATATTAACAACTGTTGCTAATTTCTGGCAACCAACACAAGCCCATGCATGTATCCACCGGAACTAACCACTGGGGACAGAAGCGCTTCCCACCACAAGCCCCTCCCCTTACAGGCTCCTTTTCCATCCTGACCACTTCCTTCATGGTGATCCATACAGGATAGATCCTGGCAAAACTCATCCATGTGCACCTCTTAATCCACTCCCCAAGACCCGACCTGGAACAGGGTCTCAAGCCCCTCACCACTCATGACCCTGGGAGAGGCTTGCAAGTCCCTAGGTCCCGACAGACGGCCACTGGAACTCACACTCCAGCTGGCACCAGTGGCTGGAACCTCCACTGCTCCTCCTCACAGTCCAGGAAAAGGCGGTTCATGATCTTGTTCTTCTCCTCAGGGGGGATGAAGTTCTCAATGATGAGGTACCTGGGGGTGGGTACAAGGCAGAAATGGAGGGAGGGAGGGAGGGAGGGAGAGATCTCAGAGATCACAGAGGGAACGGGGGGGTGGGGGTGGAGGTAACAAGGGTGGAAGGGATGCCATTGCCACACAATAATGGAACTTGAAGACCACAGCTTCTAATGCAAAGACTGTGGGCCCAGGGCCCTAGGGGTTATTTTCCACTAGCACTCAGCAGACACTCTGACAGAGGGAGGTGGAGCCATCAAACCAGGCTGAGGAAGTAGAACAACTTAAGAGCTGGTCTAGCTCATGAGCTCCAGGTTCAGTGAGAGACCCAGTCTCCAAAATCATCATCGTCAATGTCAACCCATGGCCCCCATATTTGAATCACAGGTGTGCATATACATACACCTTAGACCCAAAACAAGAAGACGCACAAGCCTGCCTACATGTGCTAACCCAGTAACTGGGAAGCTGAGGCAGGAAGACAGCTGAGCCTCAAGACAGCTTGAGCTACAGAGTGGGAGGACCCTGTCTCAAACAAACAAACAAACAAACAAACAAACAAAAACCCAACCCAACCAGAAATGCAAACAAGGGGGGAAGAATGGACATGTGAGTGCTTAGTCAAAATATGGCTGTCCGAAGAGTCTCTTACAGAAGCCCTGAGGGATGGGGGAGACTGTGGGGACCCAGAACCAGAAGAGGAGCCAGCCCTACTTGAGCTTTAGTTCCCGGGTCTGCTCATTCTGCGCCTCCTCCAGGTCCTGCCGCACGCGGATGTACTCTTCGTGTTGGTCCTGGATCTCGGCCTTCACCGCCTGTAGCTTGGCATAGAGCTGTACATGCACAAGTGTGACTCAGCGGAGTTCAGTCAGGCACAAGTGTGACTCAGCAGAGTTCAGTCAGGCCCGTCACCCAGCCTGGGCTTCCTGCTCTGAACTCAGAATGGCTGCCTAGCCCTATGACTCCGTCAGGATGGGCTATCTCAAGGGCAGCCACTGTCCTCCCCGTGACTCAGTCCCTCCCACTCACTGGGACTCACCAATATCTCTCTCTCTCTCTCTCTGTATCATCAAGTGTTCAAACTGAAAGAGAACTGATGGAATGCATGCTAGCCTGACATTTTCTTTCTCCCTTTTAAAAAAAAATTATTTATTTATTTATTTTTAGTTATATGAGTATGCTGTAGCTGTCTTCAGACACACCAGTAGAGTGTGCATTGGATCCCATTACAGGTGGTTGTGAATCACCATGAGGGAATTGAACTCAGGACCTCTGGAAGAGCAGTCAGTGCTCTTAACCACTGAGCCATCTCTCCAGCCCGACATCCTCTTTCTACAGGTGAGGAAAATAAGATGTAGACTAACTAAAAGGTCATAAGGTCATAACTGAATAAAGAAAGAATAGAGCCAGGCCAGATGGTGGTGGCCCACACCTTTAGTCCCAGACCTTGGGAGGCAGAAGCAGGTGAGTATATTGAGTCCGAGGCCAGCCTTATCTACTGTGTGAATTCTAGGACAGCCAGGGCTACATGGAGAAACCAGTGCCAATTTGAAAAACCAAAAAATTAAATAAATATAGACAAACTAAAAAGGATGGAACCATGTCTCATTTTGGAGATCCACGGTTAGCGTTGGAGGTAGAATGAGTTGAGAAGGTAACCTACTCAAAAGTAAGGGCATGAGAGCCGGCAATGGCTTTCCCATTTCCCTCCTAACCGCTGAGTGCTGTACTAGTAACTGCTTTAAGGACTGGGCCTGGTCAGCTCGAAGTGGCCACAATAATAATCCTGGGGCCTCCCAGGGCTCGTTCCTGAGTCCACACTGGAACTTCCTACCCTAGGCCCATCTCAAGTCACAAATGTCCATGACTTCTGCAGGATCCGGGTGAGCAGATTCTTGTCCCTTGGTGTGGCGTGTAGGACCTTGTCTTCCTCCCTGGACGCAAGTTTCCATAGCCACACCGCATTCCCTGACCCAGCTACCAAAACTAGGATTCACTGGTGACTCCCAGTGTAGAGAAGTTAGCCAGGACCATGAGGATGACCACACAGTACACTGCAAGTGACACCCTGGCACCAGATGCCTGCCTCCTGGCTGTCTCCCCACCCCACAGTCCAAGCTCAGAGGTTGAACTTTGGGGAGGGGCCTTTGAGGCCCACCCTCTTAGGCAGCGGCCTGTTTACCCGCTGCGCATCTTACCTTCTTGAGTTTCTTGGTTTTAACTTCCACCTCCTGCTGCAGGGATGAGTAGGTACCACGTAGCTCCATGGTTTCTTCATCGCGGAGCAGCATCTCCTGCTGCATTTCCCGTTCACGGCGTTTCTAGGGCAAGGCAGAGCAAGGGGGTCACAAGGGAAAACCACGCCCACTGGGGAAGGCTACCGGAGCACACGGGCTGGCTCGATCTGCCTGTTGTAGCACCTGGCTTGTTCGTGGACACAGACCCATTTTTTTCAGACCCTGTGAATACAGCTTTTTCAGGTATGGGCCTGTGTGCATGGAGGCCCCAGCCCTAAGAGCCGGCATACCTTGGGGGCATTACCGGTAGCATCATAGTTGACTGGTAACTAACTTGATGACTTAGGAAACAGCCATACAGGCAATGAATCTGCAGGGGAATCTACCACTTCCTCTCACCCAAAGAGAGACCCCGAGCTGGTACACCCAGGGAAACCAAGCAAGGTAGTGCGGGTTTTGCATTATAATTCCCGGATTCCCAGTCCAACAGGGCTTACGCACCAGCCTATCCAACACATGACCCCAAGGCCGTATGCCTCAGAGAACCGGAAGCCAGCAGCCTTACCTGTTCCGCAATCTCCTGTCGCTTCAGTTCCAACATCTTCTGTTGCTCGTTGGTGTGATCCATGATGTTCCGCCCCCCAATGAGTAGCTTGCTTTCCATGGCCTGAGAACACAAGGAGGGGCAGGGTCAGAGACCGGACTGGCAAAGGGCCATAGGATCTCAATTTTGGACTTTGTGTTTGTTGGTCGCAGGGTCTAACCTTAAACCTTCTCTGCAGTGGAGAACAGCAGTGCTAGCATTACAATCGCGTTCTAGCACATAACTTTATTGGTTTCATTGTTTTGTTTTCGGGTTTGGTTTGTTTGTTTTTTGTTTTTGTTTTTGTTTTTCAGTCAGCATTTATCTGTGTAACAGCACTGGCTGTCCTGGATCCTGCTTTATAGACCAGGCTGGCCTTGAACTCACAGAGATGGGCCTGCCTCCACCTTCCCATTTCTGGGATTAAAGGTGTGTGCCACCATACATGGCCCTTCCCTTGGTTTTCTGAGAAAGAATCTCACTATGTAATGTTGGCTAGCCTGGTACTTACACTGTAGGCCAGGCTAGCCTGGAACTTGTGGCAATCCTCCTGTTTCTGCCATCTGAGTGCTGGGATTGCAGGTATGTATTATCATGCCTATTGACAGTTTAAGATGCTCAGCCCAACTGTGGTAAGATCCACCTTTAACCCCAGCATTCGGGAGGCAGAGGCAGGTGGATCTCTGTGAGTGTTAAGGTTAGCCTTTAATCCCAGCACTTGGGAGGCAGAGGCAGGTAGATTTCTGAGTTCGAGGCCAGCCTGGTCTACAGAGTGAGTTCCAGGACAGCCAGGGCTACACAGAGAAACCCTGTCTCAAAAAACAAAAACAAAACAAAACAAAATACAAAACAAAACAAAAAGGCCAGCCTAGTCTAAAGAGCAAGTTCTAGGACAGCCAGGGCTTCACAGAGAAACCCTGTCTTAGAGAGAGAGAGAGAAACAGTGTGTGTCTCTCTTCTTCCCTCCCTCCCTCCCTCCCTCCCTCCCTGCCTCCCTCTCTTCCTCCCTCCCTCCCATTATGTAAAGTAGCCAGGGATAGCCTTGAACCTCTGATTTTCCTGCTTCCACTCCATAAGTCCATTCTAAGCAGGACCACAGAGCAGAGACTCCATCCCTTTTCCCTTTGATCCTTTTAGGAGAAGACATAAAGCATATCCATATGGATGGAGCCTTGTAGCCATTGGTGGGAACGGAGTTTTCCCCTCCAGCCCCTAGAGCTGGGGCACAAAGCTCCCATTGTGGACAGGATCCTTAAGGATGAAAAGAAGAGAGAAGCCCTTTGGGAATATAAGGCACCTGATCTCTGCTATGGATACAAGAAGCGGCTGGGTCACCATGCCTGCGAGGAGGGTGGGTGGCAATCTATTCCTGGCAGCCAAGCCCCAGATGGCATGCAGCAGGAGGAGAAACGGCAGTCACTGGGCAGTCCAGCCCTGTACTGAGTTCCTGACTCGGGAAGACAGCTCATCACCGGGCAGCAGGAAACCTTGGTCTAATCTTGGGCTGCTAAGGAAATTAGAACAACACAAGGGAGAGATTCCATAGCAACAGGGGACAAAATGAGGCCCCAGAGGCTGTATCAGCTTTAGACACCACCTAAAAGGTTCCCGCTCTGCCAACTAAGCGGGAGGCACAGTCAGGGTCTCGGTTCTCACATCGGCAGCATCACAGCTCTGCCAACTAAGCGGGAGGCACAGTCAGGGTCTCGGTCCTCACATCGGCAGCATCAGAACCTCACTTCTTTTCTGGACAGCTCACAAGCACAGGAAGCTCAATGTCAGGTGCTAAACAGAACCCTCAACACTGTTCATTTCCCCATGTAACAAATGGAGAGAGAGAGAGAGAGAGAGAGAGAGGAAGGAAGGAAGGATAACTAGTCTTGGACCACCAGTGAGAAAATAACAGATCTACATCCCATGTCCCCAGCCTTGCTGTGTGAAAGCCCCCACACCATCAGCGCCCTCAGCAGGTGCTTCTGAAAACCAATGCTGACACAAAAATGGATTTGAACAAAGTGTGACTCCCTGAAATGCACTGTCACTGTTGGAAGGAAGAGGGCACTTTCCTCGGGCAGCCAACTGCCCTTTGATTTCATCGATGGCCTCTTGGAAGGTTGGCATCACCTTGAGCTACTGGAAGAAACTGGCTGTCTCCCCACTGGAATTTGTCCCAGTGGGACCAGCTGACATGTCCGAGGGCTCTTAGAGCTGGGGGTGCTGCCAGGCTGGGACGGGGGACAGGCAGCCCACTTTGAGCATTATATCATTGGGAACAGAGCAGAACAGGGGTTAAAGCATGCTGTGGGGAGGTCGGAAGCTGGCTCCTGCAGTATGGCCGGATGGTTGGAGTTGCAGGAGGCTCAAATCAGCCCTGTACAGTCACAAAGACAAAGGAGAGAGCAAGGGGCTGTGGAGGGGCAAGCTATTCTTGATGCACACCACAGCCCTCTGCACCCTGGATAGCTGTCTATCTTTCCATCCAATCAGCCTATTGCTGTCACAGGATTAACTCATCTTGACTCCTCTCAGTTCAGAGTTATGATTTGTATAACCCTCTACATTGGTGCCCTTGGCAGCTTGCCTCAAAATAGCCTTGTGCTCACCCCTATGAATGGCCAGTCACCATCAAATGCTTCTCAGTGCAGTTTACATCATTGTCTCCTCCTTGTCCTTACTGGTACCACTGTCCTCACTAAAATCTTCTAGACTAGCCTGAACCACCCATAGGCTTTTACAGTCCCAGTTTCCTCTTCTATCCATCTGGGTCGCCAAAAACACAAGTCTAAACAATGTCTCTTCTGCTCAAATTATCAATGGGCTTCTACTCCCCACAGGAGGATATCTGACATTTTCTTCTCCCCATTCCACAGCTTCCTGGAAAACTGTTGCTCATCTTGAAAGACCTAGCAGGAACAGCTTAGGAAAATGTCTTTCAATCCCTGCAAAGCTGCCGGTTCAGACCTCCACCACAACCAGGGCACATTCCTACCGTTTCCCCATTCCCTGCCTCATCCTGTTAGCTCTATGAAGGCAAGAGTCATGCCTCACCTATCTGTCAGGGTCCCAGCACAGTCCTTGACGGACAGCAGTGCCCCGTGAGTATTTGAGGAATGGTACAGAATCCTTGGGATCATCCCAAGGGAGGCCCCAAGCCTTTTTACTGGATTCCATGCTAGCTTCTTTTATCCATTAACTCATGTTCCCTGTCATGGGGAATCATCTACCAGGAAACCCAGCAACGTGCGGGAGAGGTGTGAGGAGAAGCCCCGAGCTAACACACCCTAACACTTGGATAACAAGTTTCCAAAGGCCTGCCATTCGGTCCAGTCTTCATAGCTGGCACATTGTCTACTCCAGCCCTGAACCTTTACATTTCCCTCAGCACTTTATGTAACTCTAGCATCCTTTACTTTGGCACCAAGCAAAAAGATAATACTTCTCAAATTTTGCCGCATATTGGAATCACCTGGGAAAGTAGCAGGCCACCCAGTCTCCGCATCTCTTTCTGTGGACATGACTTTGTGGGTAAAAGGCTTGCTGTGTAAGCATAATAAACCTAAGTCTAGTTCAGCAGTGCTAAGAGGGGGACAGGAAGGTCCCTGTGACCTGCTTGCCAGCCAGTCTAGGGTCACTGACAGAACTTGTCTGAAACAATAAGGTGTGTAAGGTGGGAAGAGATAGAGGGTAGATAGTAATGTCAACATCTGGCTTCCATAGGCACACACACATACACACACACACACACACACACATACACACACCTTCATTTTCCTAAGTCCCTAGAAGATTTATGTGTCCCTCTGTTGAGGACTTTAGAAAACAGGACCAGCTACAGGAAAAGCAACACATTTTCAGTAAAAGAAGATTGTGTCTGACCTCTCAGAGTTCTTTAAACTGGGACAAAATTACTGCAGCACTAGGGAAGCCAGTAGCCAGAACTTTAGATGTTAAAACGCCCCATGAGAAGGTTGTAGATCAGTGGTCATTCAACATTGCATAGGGACATGGGAGATGGAGAAAGGGAAGAGGGTTAGGGGAAGGAAACACATAGAGTGTGTGGGAAAATGCCCAAGTGTGGGATGGCAGATTCATCTGTTGGAAACTGTTCAAGGAAGCTGGGCCGTGGTGTTGCACACCTTTAATCCCAGCTCTCGGGAGGCAGACTTGGGGAGATGTCTGTGAGTTCTAGGCCAGCCAAGGCTACACAGAAAAACAAAATAAAAACAAAAGGCTGAAGAGATGGCCCATTGGTTAAGAGCATGGCCCATTGGTTCAATTCCCAGCAACCACATGGTGGCTCACAACCATATGTAATTGGATCTAATGATCTTCTGGTGGGTCTGAAGATAGTACTCATATATACATAAAATAAATAAATCTTAAAAAAAAATACCCCCAAACAAAAAAACTGTCCAAGAAAGCACATACTGATTAAATGCTCAATTTCACAGATACTCTCAAATCATTCTAGGTTGTAAGGAACAATGTGAGCTGATAGAAAGAAAGAAAAAAAGAAAGAAAGAAAGAAAGAAAGGAAGGAAGGAAGGAAGGAAGGAAGGAAGGAAGGAAGGAAGGAAGGAAGGAAGAAAGGCAGGTAGTCAAGCTTTTGTTACAGCTTTCCATTTGAGGGGAAACTGATCCTGACTCTGCTCATTAAATGATAGCTGTGGGCAAGGAGCTGTGAGCCAGACCAGGACAGGAGCGGGAAGGGAGGGATTCTCTACTGCTCCCAGAAGACAGCAGCTTAATGTGCTGCCACAGCCGAAAATCCTACAGTAGTGGCCAAGGACCTTTGTGAAGGCTTTTTGGAAACAGAATGAATTATCCCCTTGCAGAGAGCAATGATGCAGCCAGGTCTGGAGTGCTGTGTACAGTTCCATTTCAAATCTTCAGGGACTCAAAGGAGACAGGAGAGTCAGAGAAGGGCAACAAAGACCTTCCCATGGCTACGGAGTCTTTGGGCTGCAATGACAAAGAAGGTTAAGAGGCTGTCTTGGAACTCATTCAGGAGACCAGGATGGCCTCAAACTCACAGAGATCTTCCTGCTTCTGCCTCCCTAGTGCTGGGATTACAGGTGTGCACCACCACTGCCCAGCTTTTATTTTGTCTTTGAGACAGTCTTGCTGTGTAGCGAGATTAACCTGGAACTTACAATATAGACGAGGCTGCCCTTGAACTCGTGTGACCCTTCTGCCATTCAGGCATGTTTCATGATGCCCAGTTGGGGTGACTGTTGAGTGAACACGTGGACCTTTGATATCCAGCCTCCATCTTCCCTTGGTACCTCTATCTAGGATCACATTCTCCTTATCCAAAGGCTATATATTACCTGGCTACATATCCCATCTGCACATCATCAGACAGAATACGAGCTGGCTATCAAGCCTGGTATCTAGAACATCAACCAAGACTATATGAGTCCCCAAGATCCCAGCCACTCATTCACAGTCATCATGGCATGAGTCTCAGCCTGCTTCCTGTACGGGCTTCTTGGACCTATAACTGCTTCAAGACCCCTCCTTCTGGCTGGACCTCCATTAAGATCTCCTGGCTTAACCGGGTGTGGTGGCATGCCTTTAATCCCAACACTCGGGAGGCAGAGGCAGGCAGATTTCTGAGTTCAAAGCCAGCCTGGTCTACAAAGTGAGTTCCAGGACAGCTAGGGCTACACAGAGAAACCCTGTCTCGAAAAACCAAAAAAAAAAAAAAAAAAAAAAAAAAAGATCTCCTGATCCACCCCATTCTACTTATTCAGTGTCCCTCTCCTCAGCTGGCCCCGCCCAGGCCAAATGACCACTGAATCTGCATTATTGCTTTCTTGCTAAGTAAGTCTTGCACATTTACCCAAACCCTTAGTGTCTTCCAGGCTTGGCAGACAAGACCAGCCTTGTGTTAGGAGAGGGGGGCTGGTCCTGCTGTGAAACCAAGATTGGAGTCCAGGGGCAAAGTCTCAGCCCATGCTATTTGACTCCCACATTGTGAAATATGTCACACACCAGCTTCTTTATTTTTTTGTATTGTTTTTTCTTTTTCTGTTCTTTCTGAGGATAGCACACTCATCTCCTTTGCCTTGGAGATCTCTCTCCTTAACCATCGCCTGTGGAAAGCAGAGGGACAAGGAGCCTCTAACCCTTGTCCAGTTCAAGCTGGGTGTGTGGGGCAGAGGGGCTGCCATTTGGGGTGCTGGTCCCTGGAGCTCTCAGCTGCATGGGTCGGTGCTTCCTTTTCAAACTCTCAAGGCACAGGTGCGGGTGGGTGGGGCCTGGGGACAGGACCATTGGCCTCTCTGAATGTTAAACAGGTCCAGTGTGAGTAAAAGGCTGTGGGATAGAGCAGATCTGACTGGGAGCTCCAGGGCACCATGGTCTGAGTCTTGAGAGAGGGAAACTGAGCACACGATGACCAGGTAGACATTGCTGCAGAACTCCATGCATTCGAGACAGGACACAGAGGCCCAGAAATGCAGCTCTCCAAGCTTGGTGTCTCCTCACTAAGGAGTCTGTGTGCATAACTCCTGTTACATTAACTCTGCACTTTCCAAGTAATTTCCCAATTTGATTAGGGCTCCACCAAGGGGTATCAGAGGCAGTCGGCTGCTGTACAATTAACAGGATCACCACAGGGGACATGTCAGCTTGTAGACACAGCCTTGAATTTTCAGAGGTCACTTTTCCCAGTTCCAGGGAGCAGGAGTATAAAGCCAGAGGCTGAACTTCGAATGGAGGCATACACTTGTGATCCTAGTACTTGAGAGGCTCAGGCAGGAAGACCCCAAGTTCAAGGCCAGTGAAGCTACATAGCAAGATTTCAGAAGGAAGGGAGGGGAAAAAGGAGGGAGGCTGGGGGATTTCAATCATTTGCTTGCTTAAATATACAAGGAACCCTGGGTTTGATCCTTAGTACCCCATAAACCAGGCATGGTGACACATTACTATAGGTGTGCTCTGAGAGAGAGAGAGAGAGAGAGAGAGAGAGAGAGAGAGAGAGAGAGAGAACCAGAGGAGCTGGGAACTGCTCCCCACCCCCCGACTCCCCACCCCCCAGTGCTTTCAGCTATGCTGAGGCACACTACAGAAGACAAGAATCTCAGATGTGCCGGGCGTGGTGGTGCACACCTTTAATCCCAGCACTTGGGAGGCAGAGGCAGGCGGATTTCTTAGTTCGAGGCCAGCCTGGTCTACAGAGTGAGTTTCAGGACAGCCAGGGCTATACAGAGAAACCCAGTCTGGAAAAACCAAAAAAAAAAAAAAAGAATCTCAGATGCATCTTGCTCTATGTCTGTGGCTAGACTGGGTCTCTTTTATGAAAATTGCATGCATATATTAAAGGACTCGCAAGTAAAGGTCAGAGGACATCGTTGCAGGAGTCAGTTTTCTTCTTCACCCTGTGTGCCTTAGGCGATCAGAATAGCACCTCAGTCACTAATCTATCTCCCCAGTCCTGGACCAGATCGTTTTCCCCTTCATCATTAGGACCTTATGACATGACATTACACTTGTGGTCTCTACTTGACACATAATAAAACTAAGGTTCACACTTGCCCACAGTTGTAGAGCCGGCCAACAAGAGGATATCTAGATGCTAACCTGATTCCAAGTCAGTGCTCTTATCTCTGCTCAGGGCAGCAGTATGTGGAAAGAAGCTGCATTTGATCTTTGTATCTTTGCTGACTCAAGAGCCACCAGGAAAAATCAGAGCACATTGACTTCTTTTCCAGCTGAGACAGCTTTTGCCTGTGCTAGGCACTTATGGGGACTCTGCGATGAGGGTGGGCTAGGGAGCTCTTACCCATACGCTTGGGGAGGCTCTATCATTAGAATGAGAGAGGCTGAAGCCTGGAAGGCTCATGGGAAGGATCCACAGTACAAGATGTGTACCCAGATAGCATGGAGAGTGCTGGGCATGAGAGTGAGCCTTTCTTCATGCTCTGCCACCTCTGCTACAGCATCTGAGGCATCAGCCCTCTGGGTTTCAGAGGACTTATCTGTAAAGGAGGAGCCAGAACACACTCTTTTATAAGCGTTGGTTAAAGAAGACCGGTTAGGCCGCAGATAGAAGTGCTTCATAAGTGACCACGTATACAGGAAAGCTAGGAATGTAGCTCATTAGGTAGAACTCAGGCCTAACAAAGCCTTGGCTCCATGATAACACTGCAAAACTAAATCAGTTAGTGGTGATGGTGCACATCTTTAGTCCCAGCGCTACCGAGGCAGAGACGGGTAGATCTCTGAGTTTGAGGCCAGCCTAGTCTACAGAGTCAGTTCCAGGAGAGCCAGGGTTACACAGAGAAACTCTGACTTGGGAAACAACAACAGCAAAAACAAACAAACAAACAAATCAAGCACAAGGAAATGAAATGTGGGTAACTCACTGGCTGAACCACTGGGATGCACTCACCACTCATGGCAAAAGACCAAACCAAAAAATGCCATCTCGGGCTGGTGAGATGGCTCAGCGAGTAAGAGCACTGACTGCTCTTTCAAAGGTCCTGAGTTCAAATCCCAGCAACCACATGGTGGCTCACAACCACTCATAATGAGATGACACCCTTTTCTGTGTCTGAAGACAACAGTGTACTTATTTATAATAATAAATCTTTGCATCTGAGTGAGCAGGACCGAATGGAATGAGTGTGATTGACCAGAGTGAGCAGAAGTCCTGAATTCAATTTCCAACAACCACATGAATGCTTACAACCATCTGTACAGCCACAGTGTACTCATATACATAAAATAAATAAATAAATCTTAAAAAAAAACATTTCAACAGTCCCTCCTTCCATCTCTTAAAGAGACAGCCATTTCTACCCAGCCCTCTTTCTCCTTTTCAGGCTCCCTGACTGCAGGTCTGGAGGAGTCAGCAATGAGGGAAGAAGAAAGGAGAGATGAAAGGAGAGGATGAATAGGTCTATTTTCAGATGAATAGAGCTATTTTCAGTGGTTTTCTGCCCTGGGGACATAAACTAGGACATTATGTCTGAGTCTCCTCCTCAGATGGCTCAAATGCAACATAAATGACTGATGTTTCAAGTGCCAAGAATACTCTCATTAGGAAAAAGAAAAATTAGAGATTGGGAAAAACATTGTCCGGGAGTGAGGTAGGCCAGGCTCTGGCCTCAGCACTGGACAAGGTGGGGATGCCCAGAAGTGGTCCTTCCATGCCAGAGAGGAGCACTAAGAAAAGGGTGGGGCTGTTCCCTGCAATGGGCAGAGCAGGAGCACCTAGGCTGACCTGTAACTCATCCTTCTTCACCCTCTCAACAAACCAAACACTGTGCTGGGCACACGGTATAAGCCTTTAATCCTAGCACGCAGGAGGCAGAGGTCAAGTCACCCAAGGCTACAGAAATACCCTGTCTCAAAAATTATTACACTTACTTATTTATTGTGTATGCATACGTGTGTGCTTGTGCTGTGGTGGTGGTGGGCATGTGGGAGTCCGCGGCCATTGTCTTTACCCTGGGGCATCTATGTCACTGGACTCGCCATTTCCCTCTTGTATTTGTAGTTTTCTAGAAGGTTCTCTCCAATATCTGACATGCAAACCAGGAGAAGAGTGTCAGACGTGACAAAATCTAAGGATGCACTTGGGCTATCTAGCCTTAGTGTTTGGCAGAGGAAGTACAGGCCCCAGAGGGTTGGATCACTCAAGGTGACAGACTCCAGGCTTCCAGCTTGGGCTCAGCCAGGCTCCGCTGTCAATCCTCTCAGGCTGTCTGAGCCTGAGTTCTTGACCCTCGGCTTCCTGGCAGGCCTAGCAAGTGATTCACTGAACAATAACTGAAAGATTACTCCTTCCATTCCTTGGAAGATCAAGAGATGTGTACAATCTCAGGATTATCAGCAACTAAATCAAGTGAGTATTATTACAAACCCCGATTCCTCTAAATTATTTACTGCTTTTAAGTCAATCATTCTACCAGGGCACAGGCATACAGACACACAAACAGGCACACACACACACTTTTTTGGGGAGCAGTATACTGGGTTTGAACCTAGGGTCTCATTCTTCCTAGGCAATCATTTTTATTGTAACTCAGTTATAATGACAGTCTTTTCACTTTTTGAGACAGTTTCACAAGTTGTCCAGGTTGCCCTTGAACTCACTCAGTAGCCAGGTCAACATTGAATTTCTAATTCTTCGTTTCAGTGTTTGTTTTTAATTAATTATGTATCCAGGCACAAGCCTGTGAGAGTCCACATACATGCAAGATCTTAAGGCGGCCAGGAGATGGCATCATAGTCCCTAGAGCTGGTGCTCTGCTCACGAGCCACCATGTGGTGCTGGGGACAGAATAAAAGTGTAAACACCCCATTAGTCATCACTTGAGTAGCAGGGATCACCTGCCTTTGTAATTGGGATGGGATTAACACTTTTTTATTTTTTCAAAATAGGTTCTTCTGTAGCCTAGGTTGACCTCAAACTCTCTTATGTAGCCAAGGCTGTGCTTGAACTGCTGATTCTACAGTTTAAATACCGGGATTACAAGTATGAGCCACCACATCTGGCTTTCTTTCTGTGGAGTCTAAACTAACTCTCTCTCTCTCTCTCTCTCTCTCTCCCCTTTTTAACCACAGAACCCTGACAAGAGTTTCTTTCCTTCATTTAAAAGTTTAGGTTCATTTTTATTGAATATAAAAGTAAGTGTGTGCGCGTGTGTGTGTCTAGAGATGGCTCTCAGCAGTTGGGAGCACTGGCTGCTCTTCCAGAGGACCTGAGTTTCAAGTCCCAGCACCCACAAGGTGTCTCACAACTGTCTGTAACTCCATTTCCAGGGAATCTGACACCCTCACACAGACATACATGCAGCCAAAATGCCAACAAACATAAAGTAAAAATAAATTTAAAAACCAAACAAACAAAACTCCTCAGGCTGGCAAGATGGCTCAGCAGGTTTGAAGTACAGAGGTACATACTGCCAATCCTGACAGATTCCCAAATGTTCCCCTCTGACTTTCAGGATTGCCCTGTCACCAACACCCTTTCTCCATACAAATAAATAAATGTAAAATTTTTAAATTTAATAATGAAGAAGAAAAAAGAGCCAGGCAAGTGTCATTAGTCCTAGTTCCTAGAGGGTCTAAGACAGGAGAGTCATAAGTTCAGGGGTAGCCTGGACTACATAGTGATTTACATCATAAAAACAAAGGCCTGAAGATGTAAATTATCTGCAGAGCACCACAGCATACACGATATTACATTCAATGCTCAGCACTGCAAAGCAAAACTAACAAAAGCAATATATGCTTTCTTTTTCTTTTTGGTTTTTCCAGACAGGGTTTCTCTGTGTAGCTCTGGCTGTCCTGGAACTCACTCTGTAGACCAGGCTGGCCTCGAACTCAGAAATCCACCTGCCTCTGCCTCCCCAGTGCTGGGATTAAAGGTGTACGCCACCATGCCTGGCTTTTTTTTTTTCCCTTTGGATTTTCAAGACAGGGTTTCTCTGCATAGCCCTGGCTGCCCTGGAACTCACTCTGTAGACCAGGCTGGCCTCGAACGCAGAAATCCACCTGCCTCTGCCTCCCCAGTGCTGGGATTAAAGGCGTGCGCCACCACTGCCTGGCAGCAATATGTGCTTATTGTAAAAATAAATAAACAAGTGGAATCTGGCAACATACAGCTGTGGGGAAGACTGAGGCAGAAGGATCACAAGGTTCAGCCTGGGCTACATAATGAGTTGCAGGCTGACTTAAATTATATAACAAGATCCTGTTTCAAATAAAATATAGCATATTATATTTTTTAGCAAATTATAGCTGTAGCATAATGGTAGATTTCTTGCCTTGTATCCATGTTCAATGCAGAGAATAAGTTCAATTCCCCACTATTGTCTAAAAAGAAAAAACTAACTTATTAAACAAAATATCAGTGCTTTAAAAAAAAATAAAAAGTATTGTGGCATTGGAGGCTGGAGGTTGAGGTGGAAGGATATCAAGTTCAAGGCTAGCCTGGACTACAGAGCAAGTTTTAGGACAACTTGGCCAATAAGATTGACTTTAAAAAAATTTTTTTATTTTAGTAGTTTTCTTTTTTTTTTTTTTTTTTTTTTTTGAGACAGGATTTTTCTGTGTTGCCCTGGCTGTCCTAGAACTTACTCTGTATAGACCAGGCCAGCCTAGAACTTAGAGATCTGCTAGCCTCTGCCTCCCAAGTACTTGGATTAAAGGAGTGAGTCACCACCATCGGGAAATTTTAAGATGAGATTTGATTATATGACTTGGGGTGATGGCCTGAGTACAGCAGGGTCTGAGGGCTTGCATCATATGGAAGGGCGGGGTTGCTGAGTTAAGCATCCCAGGAGACAGGAGCTCCCACTGGGACCTGTTAGCTAGGGATCTGGCATAAACTTGATCAGGTGTGTTGCAGGGTGGAGAGAAAGAAGCCATAGCCTCATTACTCCGGAGCCACCATGTCCGAGGCATGTGACACTTCAGCATCCTTAGTTGGAAATTGGAACAGCACTGCTTCATGGGGCTGCTGTGGGGCTGAGATGTATCAATACGCAGAAAGAGCCGGGCAGCGGTGGTACACACCTTTAATCCCAACACTTGGGAGGCAGAGGCAAGTGGATTTCTGAGTTCGAGGCCAGCCTGGTCTACAGAGTGAGTTCCAGGACAGCCAGGGCTATACGGAGAAACCCTGTCTCGAAAAACAAAAACAAAAACAAAAAATTCTAGATCCCAACCCTAGAATGCAGATGGTATATGGGCTCCGAGCATGGAGGTTGGTCTTACACACCCACACAGCAGTTACTAAGGAGAGACATTCTTCTATCCACTCAGACTTGCCACGCAGTTCTGCAACTACAAAAGAAGTGCCCGGGGCCAGGCACAATGGCTGGCAGGGCCAAGTCAAGAGCAAAGTGCTTTTCTTGATCTGAATTCCAAGTGTTTGCTCTTGGTCCTCAGAACACAATGGGAACATTATCACAGCCACTTCATCCAGTCTCCTGTTTCCGGAGGCTGGAAGGACCAAAGGCAACAATGCTCAGCCCTTCCTCCAGTCAGCACAGAGCTGAGAGACCTGAACTAACCAAAGGGTCTTCTTCAACCAGAGCCTGAAGCCCAAATCGCAAATGGAAATATATATAAACCATTTCATATATATTTCCCAATGGTCAAATCATTTTTTAAATGTATTGTCAGCCATGATGGTACATACCTGGGATATGAAGGCAAGACTATCAAATGTTCAAGGCTAGCCTAGGTTACAGCAGACCTGTCTCAAAAACCAACCAAAGAAACAAACCAAGCTACCAGGGAGGTAGCTCAGCTTGTAGAGTGCTCACAGGCATGCACAAAGCCCTGGGTTCCATCTCCAACACCACATAAACTGCGGATGACTGTGCAAGCCTGAGAGCCCAGCGCTAAGAATGTTTAGGCAAGAGGATGAGAGATTCAAGGTCATCCTTGGCTACATTTACAGTCTGACCCTGTCTCAAAAAAAAAAAAAATCTCAGTTTTCAGATCTTTAAATCAAACTTAGGACCTTGTATCAGCTAGGCAAAGCTCTGCCACTATATGCCCTCAGATTCTGGGAAAGGGTCATAGCCAGTGTCCTCCTGCCTCTACCTTTCAAGTGCTGGTGCCACCACACCTCCTCCTTGGCTTCCTCCAGTCAGATTTTTATCTTACAAAATGCTCTGGGCACAGAACTCTTCTGTGAACTGACCACACTCACCAGGAATTAGAAGGGACAGAGGGACTGATACACGCCCACCAACAAGGAGAGGCTATAGGCACTGACTTATATGCTAGACCCAACCTGGAACACGGGCCATGTGTTACCACCAAGTTTTGCCAAAGATCTGACAGTAGAAGACTCAACTGGGATGGGTCAGGGTACACGCTGAGCTCGGATGACCAGGCCCATTTCCCACTGCCTGCATGGGGCTTATGTCCTTGAGAACAGGTGTTTGAAACCAGATCAGCTTTTGGAAAGAAGACACTGTCTAGGTTACTAGGCAAGGTTTAAGGGTGATGTCCAGCTTATTTAGATCTTGACAAATTAAGCGACTATTTTACCACTGAGCTCCACTTCCAGGTAGAGCTTATTACTGTATCACGGAATGATTAACACAAACTAATGCTGCACATATTTAATGCATTCAAATAAATGAGTTTGGAGGTAAATACAAACCCATAAAACCATCACCACCAAAGCCACCAACATTGTGGCATTGTTGTTTGTTTTGAAAGTGGGCCTCATATAGCACAGGCTGGCTTCCAATTTGCTATGTAGCCAAGGATGACCTTGACCCTTGATCCTCCTGACTTTTCTACCTTTGAGTGCTGGGATTATAGGCTTGTGCCACCACGCCTGGTAAGTGCTGGGTACTGGATCCACAGTTTCAGGCATGCTAAATAAGTAAGCACTCTATCAACTAATCTACATCTCTAGCCCACACTCATGCTTAAAGCAAGTGGATTCTGTCAAGCAGTTCTTGAAAACAGGCATGGTGGTTCATGCTTACAGTCCCAGCATTCAGGACATTGAAACAAGAGCTTTGGGATTTGGAGACTAGCCTAAACAACACAGCAAGACTTAATAATAATAATAATAATAATAATAATAATAATAATAGTTTGCAGGGCTGGAGAGATGATGCAGCAGTTAAGAGCACTTGTTCTTGCAGAGGACCCAGGTTTGAGTCCCAGAACCCATATGGTAGCTCACAACCATCCATAATTCCAGTTTCAAAGTATTCAACGCCTTCTTCTAACTGCCAGTGTAGTGCATGCTAGTGCATGCGCGCACACACACAAAAATCCCCCCACAAAATAACAAAATTAAATTAAATTAAAGAAATGGTTTTGATAGGTATGTGGTGTACAGCTCTAATTCCTACACTTGAGGAGCAAAAGCAAGCTCATCTCTTAGAGTGCAAGGACAATCTGATCTACTTACCAAGGTCCAGCTCAGCCTGCACCACATAGCAAAATCTCTCAAAACCAAACAAATAATGATGATGATAATAGTTTTAAAAGGTTATCTGTGTTATGTGGCGGAATATTGCTCAGTGGCCATTGCTAGTCTTGTATAAATGAGCAAGGTGCTGGGTTCAATCCACAGCATAGTAAAAAGGAAACCGAATTAAAATTAAAATCAGGTTAGGAGTGTAGCTCAGTGGTACAAGGCTGACCTGGTGTAGCTAAAGCCCTGCTTTCAATCCTGGTGCCTCGAAAGAAAAAATAAATAAAATGGAAGCAGTAACAACCAATGCATTTCCTGGAAGTTGCTAGTGCATGGGTAGAACAAATGACCTCATTTGCATATCTGCATATGATTTGGCAAAGTAGATCTTAGTAAACCTCATTATTATTGCTGAGATTGTTAATGCTTGAGTTGAAACTTCCTGTCTGCCAACACCATAGTGGATAGTGCTCATTCTCCAACACAGGAGGAAGAAGAGGAACCCACAAAGGGCACAATGGATATTCAGTTCAGTTTGTCCTCCCCACAGTGATCTCATCCCCCTGGCTTCGGTGGCTGTTTCTGAGGGTTCTTTTTTGAAACCCACTACAGAGAGAGAGCTGGGCTCCAGCCAGAGTCCCTGCTTCTCACTCGATCTTCAGACCTGCTTCCTCCAAATTCACCCCGATGCTGCAGTTGCCCTGCTCCTGCTTCAGCCTGGGTTTTGGGTCCTACCCACCTCCCCCAAACAGTTTCCTTTCTACCCAATGAGCATCAAATTTTGTAGAATCAATATCAACCTCTCAAAAAAAGTTAAATCTGAGAGGGCCTTTCTTCTCTCAGTCTACATGAGTACACCAGTGTGTGTGCAGTCTCAGAGCTGAGTCGTCACTGTGCATTTGTAGTGCACTGTGAGTCTGTAATGTTATTTATTCCTCCTACTTCATAGGATGAGATTGTATCGAGTCCTTCAGCTCCCTGGGGATATGACCTAAGTATGTGGCTTGCTAATGATTAATGCTAAACAGGACACCAGTCATCACCAAAACCTCACATGTCTGTATACCTATTCTGAGCCCACAGCAAATGTGGTAAAAGCCAAAGAGATTTAAAAAAAAAAGATTTAGAAGAGACATGCACAGTGTTTGTGCACATGGAGAGAACAAAGAGAATCTGAAACCTTGGGGGTGACAGGCAGGGAAAGCAGGAAAGACATACAGAAGATGAGTCAGTCACAGGGAATGAGGGCACGGGGTCCACTCAGCGACACTGAGATGACCTCGGGGATGGTAAGAACTGGAGGAAAGGAATGGCAGAAGGCAGGAAGTGAGAAGGGCAGCTGATGCTTAACTCAGAAAGTAGGCAAGAGTTAACTGCACACAGAAACAGAAAACTCCCAGGCTCCTGAGGTCTCCAAGACCTTCCCCGCCAGGCTCTGCAGAGGTGGGACAAGGCTCTTAGAAAGGCAGGGTAAAGAAAGAGTTAAACGAACAACAAAAGTGTCAGTCAGACCTCTGCTTGGCAGACAGAAGGCACCCTGCGGCTGCTAATGCCCTCCATTCCTTTCAATGTTTTCAACCTATTTTAAATGCCCACACGCTAAGGATCTCATTTCATCTCCTATGCAACCCTGGGAAAGAGGCAGGACAGGATTGTTATCGCTATCCTGTGGCTCCCTAAGGAGCTGTCAAAATGTTTCTGCCATCTCAGAACCCGTGCACTGCTCTACCAGGTTTACTCTAGGGCCAGCACAGGAAGGCTGGGTCCTCTGCCTGGGTTCCATTCTGGCCTCCATCCCTGCTGGTTATCCTGGGGTGGCTACTTCAGAAATCAAACGATAGGGACTCATTCCTTTCCTGGAATTTCCCAGACTGCTCTTCCCCCTCAGCTTCTATCTATCTCACAGCCAGTACTTAATGGCCATCTCACCCACTCCCCAGGAATCTCTGTAAAGCTTGTTTCTCATTAGAGGACAGGGAACCCAAGGCTCAGAGAAGCAAAAGCCTTTGCCCGGAGTCGCACAGGAGGCAAACATGGAGAAACCTTAGGTGATTTGAAAAGAACACAGGACTGGGGACACCAGAAGACCTGAATTCTAAAACTGGCTCTCCACTTAACCAGATTCATAGACCAGCCAACATCTCCTAGCCTTAGTTTCCATAATTGCAAAATTAAAATGATGCAGATGACTTCTGGTTGTTGAAAGAATAGGATTAAGATGTTATAGTGTAACTAGGTATTGGTAGTGCACACTTTTAATCCCTGCACTGGGAGGGCAAAGGCAGGTGGATCTCTGTGAGTTCAAAGCCATCCTGGTCTACATAGTTCCAGGACAGCCCAGGCTACACTGAGAAACCCTGCTTCAAAAAAAAAAAAAAAAAAAAATGATGGTACAGTGTTACATAAAGACAAATTCCTTGAGCTGGGTGGATTCCTGATTTAGTGCTTACTGATCTCCAGGGTGTTCAAGTTCAGTTCTTAGCACCCACATGATACCTCACAATTTTCTGCAACTCAAGTTCTAGGAGATCTGATGCCCTCTTTTGACTGCTCTCTGCAGGCTCCTGCACATACATGATGCACATCAGTCAGGCACACACATACACATAAAATAAATACAGCCTTAAAAATTATTTTCATGTAGTTAATGGTTGCTGAAGGTGGCAGACATTCTCCCTGCCCCACAGTGGTCTAGGTACTGGTAAGGTGTTAGTGCACTTGTAAGCAACCTTAATGAAATTCACTGGAACACTCGAGCACGCACACACACACACACACACACACACACACACACACACAAAGAAGAAAGAGTAAGGAAATCAGTGGAAGTAGGGAGAGGACAAGAGAGGGTATAGGAAGCAAGTATAATAAAAATACATGAAGCACATGTATAAAAGTGTCATGATGAAACTCACTGTATATACACTGTATATAACTGATATACACTAATAAGAAAAAAATTACACTACCAGGAAGATTGTAAGATTGTATGGGCTATACCTGTAGTGCAGGGATTCTAGTTCTGGCCACCTCAGTCTTTATTTTGATCAATTGTGAGTTTATTTACTTGTGAGTTTATTTATTTTCGAAATAGGGTCTCATCACGTTGTCAGGCTTGTCTCAACTCCTAGGCTTGAACTATTCTGCCTCCATCTTCTGCATGGCTGGGATTCCAGACGCATGCTACTATGCATGATTCTTCCCTGATTTTTTGACTGTCTTATTACCTGGGTTCTTACATTGCCTTAAATTCAAATACCTTATGGAAAAATACCAGTCAGTTTCCTATAAGAACATTTAACGTATCCACTTTCTCCCTTTCTTAGCCTGTATTACCTCTACAGCCTCCCAGCTTAACAAGGTAAGGGATGTCTTAGAGGAGAAATCAATGACTGATGGACCAAATAGTATTTTCCAGTCAATAACAGCAGGCTGCATGTTAGATTCTCCCCCTGCTAGACAGGACTGGACTAACAGCCTTGCCTTTATCATCTTGAGTTTCCCTGGTATCAGACCCTCTGAGGAAACAGTTCAGTATAACCCTGGTAGAGCTTCTCCATGAGTGAATTAAATATTAAACACGCCAGGCCACAGCCCCTGGTGCAGCAGCACATTCCAAGTACAGAGACAATGCACAGAGATCAAGCTGTCACTCTTCCACTGGCTGTGGGCTGGGCCTCCCCATTCCTAGCCCACACTCCTGTGAATAAATAAGAAATGTTTGATCTTCCCAGCGAGTTCACATATTTTTTCTACAATCCCTGTGTGGAAGGCTCCAGAGAGCCGGAAATGCCTGGAACACTGGGTTGTGACATCTGCAGCACTGAAATTTCACAGGCAGCTGGGGATGGAGCTCAGTTGGTAGAGTGTTGATTAGAATGCTCTAAACATGGTGGGGGGGCAGAGAGGGTGTTGATCTCCAACTGTGCATAAAACCAAGCTTGGTGGTGGTACTTGTCCATAATCCCAGCAATCAGCAGATGGGAGGCAGCAAGATAATTACTACAAGGTCATCCTCAGCTAAATAGAGAGTTCTAGGCCAGCCTAGACTACACCCGAGATTCCATTTACAAAGAAGAAGGAAAAGCGGGGGAGGGAGAGAGATGAAGAAATGTAACAGGTCTATAATTGACTCAGTAACTTAGTTCCACGTAGGGCCGGAGGTTCTCTGGGAAGTGGGCAGCTCAGGAAGGATGCAGAAGCCCCGGCACCTCTCAAGACAATAAGGAATTAGCCATAGTTGACAAGAGGCTTCAGTGTGTAGGCCAGTTGCTTTTTCTTTTTCTTTTTATTCCCCCCCCCCCCCCCCCCCGATGATTGGTAGAACCCCTGGCTAACATACTATTTATAAAACGGGAAATGGAGGTAGGAAGAAAAGGGAAACCCACAGCCAGTCAGCCACTCAATGGGCCTGAGCCTAAGAGGCCTAGACTCCAGGTCTGGGATTGAGCCCACTTCTCTCTCCATCCCACCTCCTCCTACATGACACTCTGAGTCTCCTTATTAATGACACCAAGGGGTAGGCCTGGCACTTTGTCATCCACTGGGCTATTTCCATAGGAAGCAGGATTCTCTGGCCTTGCTACTGAAGACTAAAAGCATGAAGTCTGCAAGTAGCATCTCAGCCCAGCTACTCTGAAGAATAGAAAGAACCTTGGCACTTCCTGAGCCTTAAGTCCTCAACAGTAAGATGGGGCTTTAAAAGCTACTCTTTGGAATGGCTCCTATGAAGATGAGACCAGATGATATAAAAATGGGGTACTTTGTAAACTGTAAAGTGCTATCCAAATGTCTGATACTATTAATATGATACGAGGCCCAAAGACACTGCAGAGAGAAGAAAAAGTATCAGGAGAGGGGGCCATGCAGAAGTGAGAAGCCATACTCACAGAGGTCCTGCGTGGCTTCTCATAGACCTGGCCAATCCTGGGGTCATTTGCACAGGTAGACAGTGGCAGAGGTGGTCGGAGCATCTGGAGTCCACTGGTCCAAGACATCTCCCCACTTTGCTTGGTGTGGATGCTCGCATGTAAGTGCACCTAGCTACCTAGTATTATGGTACTTTGCTTAGCTGCTCCGGAGCAGTCATCAGTGTGTGGTCCTGAGGTGGGATATCCCACTCAGGCCAACTCACAGACCCTCAAATGAAAATCTACCAATCAAAGTACTCGCATTGTCTGGGGACCTTACCTTGTACTTGGCTGCAAGCAGCTCTGTAGCCTGCTGCTCCCGCCGTAGATCCTCCAGCATCTTCTCCTTCTCTTCTAGAAGCTTCTGCTTCTCCTCACTCACAAGGCTGCGGTCATCCTGGATGGCAGCCTTCTCCTCCTCCAGCCGTTCCTTCTGGTCCTGCAGGTAATTCTCCATGTTCTTCTCCAAAGCTGCCTCCAAGATGGGCTGGGGTGGGTGGTGATTGTTGTTGTTATCATCTTCCTCTTCGGCCACCCAGGCCTCAATCACGGACCCCTCTGGATAGCCGGCTGGGGCAGACACGGCCTTCTTTCTACGACTGCTCTTTCTCCGAGGTCGCTTGCCCAGCATCCCCTTCTTCTCCAGCTGGGCCTTCAAGCGAGCGATCTCTTCCTGGAATTCCCTCAGCAGTGTGTCCTTGGGGTCCTCGTTCACCCGCGGTTTGTTCTTGATGTTCTTGGCTCGGTTGGCAAAGCGCAGGGTAGAGAGGCTCTCGTCGTAGCTGTGAGAAGCTGGACCCAGTGTGGCCACCATGATGGTCTTGGCATTGCCCCCCAGTGAGTCTTGGAGCAGCCGGGTTAGCTTGGAGTCCCGGTAGGGGATGTGGGTGCTCCTGTTGCCAGCCAGAGCAGCAATCACATTGCCCAGGGCGGACAGCGAGAGATTGATTTTAGAAGCTTCCTTAGGCCTCTCTCCGCTGCTGGCAGAACCACTAGCGCTGCCACTTCCACTCCCACCACCAGCTGTTGGCTGTGTGGCTGGCCCTCCAGCTGCGTTGGGACCAGCCTTGTTCTGTCTCTCACTGCCGGCCAGGTCTACCAGGTTGAGCTTGCCTACTCGGATATGATCCTGGCCATCAGAGCCACGCTCACTGCACTCCACTGTGATAACAAAGATGGCATGGGACCGAGAGCTGACCTCATTCATGTGGGTGCTGCCCACTGCTCGGGCTTGGTTCCCCAGGTTCATCACATGCTCAATCTCCTTGACATTCTTGGTGACAAAGGAAGAGAGGTCCTTGATGTAGACCCCTGTTTCAGGATTCTCCTTCAGCTCTAGCCTCTTGCCTGGCTCCTTGGATAGCAGGTCTCGGATCTCCTCCTGGTAGATCTCCAAGTAGGAAGCACGAACCAGGTACTGCTGGTTCTGGGAGCGGGAGATGTGGGTGAAGATGTGCTCAAAGGCATTCGGGATAACCCCGCGGAGCTCTGGCTCCACCCAGGTCCCCTGCATGGTGTAGGTCTTGCCAGTGCCAGTCTGGCCATAGGCAAATACGGTGCCGTTGAAACCCTGAAGCACTGAGTCTATCAGGGGCCTCACCGTTTCGTCATACAGGTCGGCCTGCTTGGAGCTAGCATCATACACAGCATCAAAAGTGAAGGTCTTGGGCAGCTCCCCGGGTGCCGCGCGGGGGTTTCGCAGAGTCACCTGGCCCAGTTTCACGTCCATGGTCAGAATCTGCTCATGACCAGCAGCCTCCTCCTTCCTACTGAGGGGGCGGCACCGGGCCACCACCTTCAGGGCCTCGCTGGCCTTGGTCTTACTGGCCATCTTGCACCTCTGTCCTTCCAGGTGGGCCGCTCTGCAGCCTGGGCGGTCCTTCTGCCCTACTCCTAGGTCGGGATCAGTCGGGCTGGCCCAGCCCTCAGGCACCTCTCTTCAATCCGCATGCAGCCTACCAGGGTGGGGATGCAGGGAGTTGGCCCCGAGACTGCTGCAGTCCAGGCCTCCACAGCTCTCCGCGGCTTTCTGTGCACAGTCTGGAGAGGTAGAATTAGGCAGAATCCCTAGGTTACCGCGCAAGCTGCTCCTGCCGAAGGGTAGTGCCTGGAATCCACCCCATGCTGGAGCAAGAGTGAGCGCTACGGCTACAGCTTCGGCAACAATGAGATAAAGGAAGAGGAAAATGAGATGGGGGTGGGCGGCAGAGCTGTCTTTTCCTCCTCCTTTTTCCCTTCCCCTAGGGATCCATGGCGGGGGATGCGAGTCCTGGGCGGCTCGGAGGGTCCCGATCCTCCCGAGGTCAGAGGCTCACCTGGAGTCCTCCCCTCCGGGTGGAGGATCATTCATTGCAGCCAAGGCTGGCTGCTGTTGCCTCTCCTTCGCCTTCCCCGCCGCCGCCACCGGAGAATGAGAGAAAAACAGAAAAGGATGGGGCGGAACAGCGGCGGTGAGAGTGATGTTGCTGCGGCCGCTGCGCTGCGGCCCGGGTTAGGTCTCCCGTCTGGGGTGGGGCAAGGGGCGGGGCCGCGGGGCGGGGAACAAGAGCCCGGCGCGGCCCTTGGGCGAGGGACAGCGGTGCATCGCCGCCCGCACCCCACGGACCCCTCAGGGATGACAGGCTCCGGTGCCCACCCAGGTCCCGCGCCCACCAGTCGGATGCGGCGCAGCCACCGCCAGCCGTCACCCCACCGAACCCGAGCATGCTGGGAGATGTAGTCCTTCCTTTGTTAACCCGGTTCTGTCAGGTTGCTAATGCTTTCTCCAGTCCTCAAGTCTGGGAGCCCCTCCTCCCACATGCAACCCCTGAGTGTGTCTGCTGAGGCTGCACTACCCACGCGTGTTCTCTCGGCAACCGCCATTCTCGGTTTCTCACTGCTCCAACCATTTTGCTTGCAGATGGGCACATGTCACTGTCCTCCATTTCTCAGGGTGTCACCAGGCCTCCTAGAGCTTAAACTCCTAAACATTATTGGGCTCTGTGTTTTCTCTCCCTAGTCTGGTTTACTCCTGGCCTTCCTTTTAACGCTCTGCGGGAAGCACAGTTAACTGATTCCACCTCTTGTGTCTGTACATGGCCTCTGGCTCCAACTACTTCTCCATGACCTTAGGAAGGCCTGTCCATCTTCTGACCTCTCAGCCTACCTCCACTACTCTGATCCAGTCTATACTCCTAAAAACCATGCTGACACACTTTTCTAGCTCACGTGGAGCCCTGGCACTATTCTAGGCGCCGAACCCTTCTTAAGGAGACAACAGGCTGTAATAGAAATGACAGTTGCACCCTTGTGCCTTTGCCCAGAGATCCTGTTACAGTCCTTCCTCTACTGCTCTGCCACTTGGGCAGCACAAGCATTTCATCATCTGTGAAGCTGTGCTGGTTAATTTTTGTCAACACAATCTAGAGATGTCTGGGAAAAGGAAATCTCGACTGAGGAATTGCCTGCATCTGATTGGTCTGTGGGGTATATTCTTGATAGCTAATTGATGGAGGCGAGAGCCCAACCCACTGTGGGAGGTGATCCCCTGGGCAGGTAGTAATGGGTTGTATAAGAAAGATAGCAGAATGCAAGTCTGGAAGCCAGCCAGTAAATAATGTCTCTCCATGATTGCTACTTCAAGCTCCTGCCTTGAGGTCCTGATGCCGGAACCCTGCAGCGCAAATAAACCCTCTCCTCCCCCAGTTACTCTTGGCGGGCAGTGTTTTATTACAGCAACAGAGAAGCAAATTAAATCAGAAACTCTAGGGCTGGAGAGATGGCTCAGTGGTTAAGAGCACTGACTGCTCTTCTGAAGGACCTGAGTTCCATTCCCAGCAACCACATGGTAGCTCACAACCATCCGTAATGAGATCTGATGCCCTCTTCTGGTGTGTCTGAAGACAGCTACAGTGTACTCATATAAGTAAAAGTAGATAAATTTTTAAAAAGATTTATTTATTTATTTTATGTATGTGAGTGCACTGTAGTTGTACAGATGGTTGTGACCCTTCGTGTGGTTGTTGGGAGTTGAATTTTTAGGACCGCTGCTTGCTCTGATCAGCCTCGCTCCTCGCTCTGTCCCTGCTTGCTCCGGACCAAAGATTTATTTACTATACTGTATAAGTACACTGTAGCTGACTTCAGACATGCCAGAAGAGGGCGTCAGATCACATTACAATTGGTTGTGAGCCATCATGTGGTTTCTGGAATTTGAACTCAGGACCTTCAAAAGAGCAGTCAGTGTTCTTACTAAGCCATCTCACCAGCCCCTGGATAAATCTTTAAAAAACAAAACCAGAAGCTTTCTCTGACTGGGTGCTTCCATAGCAGAAAAAAAGAAAACGATGGAATTTATATCAATTAAACCTTGGGCCTAGCATTCCAGATCCTGTATGGTGCATATGTGCACTTAGGTGTGTGTGGGTGTGTGCACGTGTGCATATGCATGTGCACATGCATGTCTCTCTAAGTCAGAGATTGACCTCATTGGAAAAAAAATGTTAGCAAGGTGACTTTAATCTTAACTCTTGGGAGGCAGAATCTCTGAGTTCAAGGCCAGCCTGGTCTACAAATCAAGTTCTAGGATAGTCAGGGCTACACAGAGATTTTTGAATTTTATTTTATGTATTTGAATGTTTTGCCAACATTATATATGTTTGTATCCCGTGTATGTACCTGGTGCCCACGGAGATCAGAATTGGATGTTGATCCCCTGGAATGAGAGTTGTAGATAGTTATGATCTGCCATGTGGGTGTTGGGAACCAAACCAGTGTCCTCTGTAAGAGCAATACATGCTCTTGACCACCGAGCCATCTCTCCAGAAGCCCCTTGAGTTTGTTTGGTTTTGTTTGTTTAGTTTTAGTTTGCTTATTTGTGGTAGTTTCTCCCTGTCTGTGGAATGCACTGACTGGGTAAGTGGTTGGCCAGTGAGCTCTAAAGATGTGACAGTCTTTACCCCACTCCTACCCCAGACCCAGTCCCCCCAGTGCAGGGATTACTGGGGGGTCACAACTCAGTTCCTCAGGCCTGGGTTATCTTCCCAGGTCACATAGTATCAGCTGTGATTTCTGCCCAACATTACACTCTGCTTCAGCTTCCTCAGTGCTTAAAAGTGATTTGAGGGCTAAAGAACTGGCCTGGCCATTTAGAGTACCGGCTGCCCTCGCAGCGGGCCTGGGTTTGGTTCACCACCATCCATAACTCCAACTTCAGCTTCTTACCTCCACCAACACCAGGAGTGCACGTGGTACACATACGTAAGTGCAGGCAAACACTCCAAGACATAAAATAGGAAGAAAATAAGAATAAATAATTATTTAAAAATGGGTTTTGGTGTATGATGTTTATTTTATTCACAAATTTGTTTTGTTTTTGTTTGGTTGGTTGGTTTTGGTCTTTTGAGATAGGGTTTCTCCGTGTAACTTGCTCTATAGACCAGGCTGGCCTCAAATTTACAGAGATCTGCCTGCTTCTGCCTGTTCAGTACTGGGATTAAAAGCCAGGGTGCACTGCCACCCCCACCCCCACTACCCAGCTCTTATCTCACAAGTTTGTAAAATAAAGTTTATCAAATTAAAAAAACTGGAGATAAAAATAGGTATGGCTCCAGCCAAACTAAGATGATGCAGCAGGAAAATCAAGACTTTAGTCATCCCCAGTTACAGAACAAGTTCAAGATCAGCCTGGACAAGAGAATGCCCATCTCAAAAAATCAAAAAAGAAAAACACCTTATCTCCTTGTGTCACTGCTACCCCTTAATTCCTAGAATTTTGATTTTAGCTGGGCCAGCAGCTTAAGGTCTATCTGGTAGTTTGCCCACTTCCAGAGGTTCCTGGCCTTCCTCCTGACTCTGCTGGTCCAGCTCCAGTGATGAACTTGGCTTTGGGGCCAAATTCTGGTGACATTTTGGCTGTGCAAACTTTACCTTTCTTGGCTTTAACAACTGACTTCTGGATAGTGTTTGATTCTTGAACTACTTCCTTGCTGGGTTTGGCTTGCCTTTCCTTGCTGGGTTTGGCTTGCTTTTTGCACTTCCATCTCTGTTTGGGCCAACTCACCTGCCAGCAGGACTGGATATATATCGTTCCCACTGGCCCAGGTTCTTCTGCTTGGGAGCCGAGGGTGAAAAACCAGTGCTTCCAAGATGAAATTCCCTCTAAATAACTTAGTGTCTCCGAACAGCTTTTTTCACAGTAGGATAAGAGTGTTTACCTTCCCTTACAGGATTTACATAAAGATTAGGTCAAAAGACATGTGTGCTTGTTCTTAGGCCACAAAAGGTACTCAAGAAAAGGGGAGTCCAGGGTTAAGGATCTGGCTTAGTGGGTGGAGCACTTGCCTAGCAGACAAAAACCTGACTTTGATCCTCAGCCTCTGAAAATCTGGACACAGTGGCAAATGCCTGTAATCTGAATACTTGGGAAATTGAAGCAGGAGATTCAGAAACTGAAGGTCAACCTTGGTCTACAGTTAGTGTGAGGTCAGCCTGTGCTACAAAGAAACAAACAAGTTCCTTTTCTAAAGAAGTAAATACGTTCCTTTCCCCCTCATCCACACACAGAGCAGTGTCTCTCAAAGCAGAGTTTTGTGTCTTAAGATTTATGTATTTCTGTCTTACGTGTCTTGGTGCTTTGTCTGTATGTATGTTTGAAGGTGCCAGACCCCCTAGAATTGGAATTACTGACCGACGTGAGCTTCTATGTGGGTGCTGGGAATTGAACCCATGACCTCTGGAAGAGCAGCAGCCAGTGCTTTTAACTTCTGAGCCATCTCTCCAGCCCCATCTCTCACCATTCTTTTTGTTTGTTGTTTGTTGTTGTTGTTTTTTTTTGGGGGGGGGGACAGGGTTTCTCTGTGTAGCCTTGGCTGTCCTGGAACTCACTCTGTAGACCAGGCTGGCCTCAAACGCAGAAATTCGCCTGCCTCTGCCTCCCGAGTGCTGGGATTAAAGGCGTGTGCCACCACGCCAGACTCCACCATTCTTCCATGTTTTATTCTCCAGCTATGCTGACTTGCAGTCCCCCTAAGATGCACCACTGTTTCCCTGTGTCCCTGTGCTCCCTTGCTGCTCCTCTGCTTGAGGTGTCCTCCTCCCTCTACTCCTGTCTACATAGCCTCATCTTCCACAGCTCAACCCCACCTGGGTCCTGCTTACACTATTCAATGAGACTTTCCTTACACAGGCCTGCTTTCCCCTTCAGTAAACCCCTCTGGAAACACCCTCAAATCACACCCAGAGTTCAGAACTTTATTTTTTAATAGAGAGAGACAGAGAGAATCCTAAGTAACGCAGTCACTCTTGTGAAACAAGCACTCTTCCCCACCAAGCCGTCTGGCCAGTCCTCTATTCTACTTTGAGACAAGGTCTTTCTTTTTTGTTTGGTTTTTGTTTTTTTTCAAGACAGGGTTTCTGTGTAACTCTGGCTGTCCTGGAACTTGTTCTGCAAACCAGGCTGGCCCAGGGCTTCCACTGTGTAACTCTTACAGGACTCTTTATAGCGGGACTTGGGACAACCAAGTCTGTCTTTCTCTCCATCACGTATGTCCCCTACAGGCAAGAGCATGATTTTTGCCCCCATGCTTCCTTTTTTTTTTTCACATTCAACACACTGAATTTTGTGATTGTACAAACTTAGGCAATCACTCTTGTTTGTTAAGCAAATGAGCACATGTTAAAAACTTTTAGGGTAAGAAATTAATGAAGTGAAACCAGAAGTAACCTTCTACTGTAGTATGCTCTACTTTGACTAAAGTAGTCCCATGATTATCACTTGCATGGGCCTCCTGTAACTCCTAGGAAATGGGAAAATACTAATAATTAATTAACTAATTTTATTTATTTATTTATTTTGAGACCGGGTTTCATTGCATAGCTCTGGCTGTCCTGGAACTTACTCTGCAGACCAGGTTAACCTCGAATGCACAGAGATGTGCCTGCCTTTGCCTCCTGAGTGCTGGGATTAGAGGCGTGTCCTTGGAAATATCCTTGTTTTTAAAGAGGGCCCAGCTGGGAAGCTTCCGACTCACGAGGTTTCTAAGAGGGAAGAAACCAAAATAATAGAAAATAAATTAAAATAATAAAATCAAACCAGAAACAAAACCACTGAAACTCCAACCCCACAGCCCTGTGGTCTTTCCCTTACGCAGTGGGTTGTGTTACCATAAAGTGACAGGCCAGATAATGAAAGTGCTTACTCAGCATATAGCCCAACCTGTTTTAACCTCCCAAATGCTGAGATTACAGTGTGTACTACCACACTCAGCTGTATACAAAAAGTTCTTTTTCCCCAGGGGATTCCCATGTCAGCTGCTTCTTCAAGTAAAGGCCAAGTGACAGTCAGATCACAGCCATAAAACTATACCAAGAAGATAGAATACATGCATCAGTCAGCGGGGGCTTTACCAACAAAACCAGGATTAACTCTGGACTTGGACTACTATGCAAATCTGGCCAGCAGAGGGCGATATGGCTATGTGACAAAATTACTGCATAGTCTGGAAGATGCTCATTTTAGTCTTCCAGTATGTCAAAATTAGATTTTAATTTCAAAACTTTTAATTTTAGTTTTTTCTGGTTCTTTAGATCAATCCTCTACACATAATAGGCAAATATTCTACCATTAAGCTAAACCCTCAATCTTTAAGCCTAGATTTCTTTTTTACGTTTTATTAACAATTTGGTTATTTTATGTGTGTGGGTGTTTAACCTGTGCTTCACATATGGACAGTATACATGGACACCAGAAGAGGGCATCAGAAACTCTGGGACTGCAGTTATGGATGGCTAGGAGCCACCATGTGGGTGCTGGGAATTGATCCTGTGTCCTCTGGAAGAGTAGCCAGTTCTCTTAACTAGGGAGTGAGACATCTTCCCAGTGCCGATTTGTTCTCATTGTCATTGATGTTGTTTGTTTGGGACAGTATCTCTTCGCTGAGGTCCAGAATGTCCTGGAACTCACTATGTGATGCTGGTTCGTTGCAAACACGCAGTCCTGGTGCCTTAGCCTCTTGAGTTCTAGGATTGCCAATGTGTGCTACTGTGTTTAGTGTCGAGCCTATGCTAAGGTTTTCTATCTTTTTTTCATTTGCTGTTGTTTTGTTTTTGAGATAGAATATCAGTAGCCCAGACTGGCCTTCAATTTATATTGCAGAGGATAGTCTTGAATCTTGATTCACCTGTCACAGTGCCTAGTGTCCTGGCGATTTACCCCCAAGCCTGCCTATTCAAACCCAGGTTTCTAAATGCTTCTCTTTCACCTATAGATTTTTCTCATGGTTTCTTTTGTAATTTCTGGAGGCTGGGATTTGTCAATCAAAATTTTTATTTTATTTTTTATTATCTGTTTTTTGTTGTTTATAAGATGTAGTTTTATGTATCTCAGGCTAGCCTGGAATTTACAATGTAGCCAAGGTTGACCTTCCAGCTTTCACCTGAGTACCAGGGTTACAGGCCTGCATTGCCAGAGCCCTTTGATTGATTGATTGATTGATTGATTGATTGATTGTTTCTTTTTTGAGGCAGGATTTCTCTATGTAGCCCTGGCTGTCTTGGAACTCACTCTGTAGACCAGGCTGGCCTCGAACTCGCAGAGATCCACCTGCTTTTGCATTCCAGGTGCTGGGATTAAAGGCGTGTGCCATTATGCCCACATGCTTATTTTTAAATTTATTCTCATTGATTCATTTATTTTTGCAGTGCTGGGGGAAATCCTGGGCCTTGTGCAACCTAGATATGAATTTAGTCACTGTGATACATCATCAGCCTCTTCAAATTGGATAAACAGAAATGTCTGGGGGAAAAATTAGGAGGCTGAGAATGTAGTTCAACTGGTAGAGGGCCTGACTGTAGTACATGAAGCCCTGAGTTCAGTCCCTAGCACTGCATAAAGCCAGGGATTGTGGTTCAATCCTAGCACTCAGGGATTAACGGTTGGGGAGTGTAAAGTTCAAAGTCACGCTCAAATACACAGAATGCCAGAATGGACTACATGAGTCCATGTCTAATAAAACATTTAGGAACTGGGCAGATGACACAGTGGTTACAGCATTTGTTGTACACGTGTGAGGGTCTGAGTTAGAATCCTAAGGACATGCATAAAGCCGGGAAGGGAGGGAAGTCCTGCAATCCCAACACCTCTTCCATGGCGATGGGAGGGGGAAGCAGCATATAAGAGAGAACCGGTCTCAAATGAACAAGCACACAAGCACGCGCACCACACACACACACACACACACACACACACGCGCGCGCGCGCGCGCACCACACACACACACACACACACGCGCACGCGCACCACACACACACACACACGCGCGCACCACACACACACACACACACACACACACACGCACGCGCACCACACACACACACACACACACACACACACGCGCGCGCGCGCGCACCACACACACACACACACACACGCGCGCGCACCACACACACACACACACACACACACACGCGCGCGCGCACCACACACACACACACACACACACACACGCACGCGCACCACACACACACGCACCACACACACACACGCACACACACACGCACGCGCACCACACACACACACACACACACGCACGCGCACCACACACACACACGCACACACACACGCACCACACACACACACGCACACACACACGCACGCGCACCACACACACACACACACACACACACACAGAACATGGATAATGAAAAGGATCAACTTGCAGTCGCTGCGCTGAGCATCTATAGATGAATCACGGAAGCCTTAACTGATCTTCACATCCGCTCCCGGCTTCCGCTCCGCTGCTGAGGGCAGCAGTCACACTTCTGCCTGCTTTCTCCCGCAGCAGAGCCAGGGTTTCCCCCTACCCAGCACTGAACCTTGAGGCTCCAGCCTCAATAGAGATTCGCCAGCCTCCTCAGGCCTGCGGACAGACCCCTTGCTTCCTTATCTTTCTCACAGGCCACTTGTACTGTATGTAAGTACCATGCGACTTTAAAAAGATGTGTTATTTTAAAATTATGTATATGTATATGTGTCTGGAGGGTGGGTATGTACAGGTGAGTGCCTGAGGCCAGAAGGTGTTAGAGCCTCTGAAGCTACTGTGAGCCACCCATGGTGGGTACTAAAAATTAATCTTGGGTCCTCTGAGCCATGGCTGAGCCTTGAATCCAGTTCCTTCTTTGAAAACAAACAAACAACAACATAATGTTGCTAAACATCTATCTATGTATCTATATATGTAATCTATGTAATCTGACCTCAACAATTCCTTTTGTTTTTTCTGTTCTACTTTGCCACAGTTAACTTCCTTGTTAGTAAACTTTAAGTACTTTTTTGAGAGGGATGGCTTTTTTTTTTTTTTTTTTTTTTTTGGTTGGTTGGTTTTGTATTTGTTTCTTTGTTTGCTTTTTGAGATAGGGGTCTCTCTATAGAACTGGCTGTCCTGCAACTCAGTATGTAGACCAGGTTGGACTCGAACTCGCAGAGATCTGCTTGCCTGTCTCTCAAGTGCTGATGAGAGGGGTAGAGTGAGAGGGGTAGTTTTGTTTGTTTTTAAAGTGTCTCATGAATCACAAGCTGGCCTCAAACTTGAGAGGTCCAGGATGAGCTTGAACTTCTGACTCTCTGATCTCTTAGGCGTGTGTGTGTGTGTGTGTGTGTGTGTGTGTACACGTATTCTACTGTATGTGTGTGTGTGTACTAGTGTATGTGTGTGTATACTAGTGTATGTGTGTGTGTATACTAGTGTATGTGTGTGTATACTAGTGTATGTGTGTGTATACTAGTGTATGTGTGTGTGTCTATACTAGTGTATGTGTGTGTGTATATTAGTGTATGTGTGTGTCTATACTAGTGTATGTGTGTGTATACTAGTGTATGTGTGTGTGTCTATACTAGTGTATGTGTGTGTGTACTAGTGTATGTGTGTGTATACTAGTGTATGTGTGTACTAGTGTATGTGTGTGTACTAGTGTATGTGTGTGTATACTAGTGTATGTGTGTGTGTCTATACTAGTGTATGTGTGTGTGTGTACTAGTATATATGTGTGTGTGTGTGTGTGTGTGTGTGTGGTGTGTGTGTTACAACTCTCAGGAGTTAATTCTCCCCTTCTCTTGTGGGTACCACAAATCCAGCTGAGGGAGTCAGACTCACACAGTATGCACTTTTACTTGTTGAGTTTAAAAACAGTTTTGTTCACACTGCATACAGAACTTTTTCTTATTTGATGTTTCTGTTTACATTATAAACATATTGACTACTCCTCCATAGCCTATCTGCCACCCATCAACAAATCCTGCTTGAGGTCTGCCTACAAAGTCTATTGTTCTGGATCAACACTGTGTGCCACCGCTGCCACCCCACACTGGGGCAGGGCTAACCTCGGCTCTCACATGCACCGACTCCACACTGGGGCAGTGCTATCCTCTGCTCTCACTTGCGGCCACCCCACACTGGGACAGTGCTAACCTCGGCTCTCACATGTGCGTGCAGAAGGATTCTCTGAGGCACCTGTGCGGATGTCCTTACTCCCTGCTCTTAGTCTGGCCCCTTGGAAACTGTAAAACAGATAGTTCCACTTCCTACTCTCACTCCCCCAAGGGGAAACTCACGACTTACCAAAAGAAAGTTCAAGGTCCTTGGTAGGGCCCACAGCCCTCACATGACCAAGTCCCTCTTTGTTTCTCTGTTTTGAACAACAGGGCCTCCTTGTTCTCAGTCCTGCCTAGTATATTCTTTTTGGGGTCCATGATCTTGCTCCCTGTCTACGAGTTTTTCTTCCCAGTACGCACACTCTGCAAAGTCTTTCAAATGTCATCTTCAAGAACAACAACAAAATGTGATGTCAGCTTCATAATGAAGCTTTTTAGGGATGGTGTTTCCTAAGTTAGGCCTTTCCTTACTCAGCTGTTTTCCTTCACAGAGCTTGCAGTGATATTGTTCCTCCTCCGTTTCTCTATTTTCTTTTGAACAGGGTCTCATGTAGTCCAGGTTGGCCTCAAACTCACTATATTCCTAAGCATGACCTTGAACTCACGATCCTCCATCTTCCACCTCCTAAATGCACATACTACACACGTGTACTGTCCACACTAGCCCTGGATGTTCCTGTATCTTTGGATTATCTTCCCACTAGTCTGCAAACGACCTAATAGAATTTCATTCTGCACCCCAGGGCTTAGAGTTATGCTGGTTCATAATGAGCTCTCATGAATCAATGGTGAATGAATAATGGACACAGGGAGAAAACAACTATTAATAGCCCACAACCACCATTTTGAATAGCTGCTCGATGATGGAATTTTTATTTTTTGTTATGAAATAATATTATGACTAAAGAGCATGATTGTGATTTGATTGAATATTGGCAATCTCCAGGAGTTGACTTAAATAAAACATACATCCAGAAAGGTACATTATCTATCTATCTATCTATCTATCTATCTATCTATCTATCTATCTATCTATCTATCTATATTGGGAACATGGAACAAATTTGTGGTTTTTTTGGTCATTTCAGGCTGTTAAACAAAATCCCATAGCCTCGCCGGGCATTGGTGGCGCACACCTTTGATCCCAGCATTTGGGAGGCAGAGGCAGGAGGATTTCTGAGTTCCAGGCCAGCCTGGTCTACAAAGTGAGTTCCAGGACAGCCAGGGCTACACAGAGAAACCCTGTCTCGAAAAACCAAAAATCAAAAACCAACCAACCAAACAAACAAAAAAATCCCATAGCCTCCATGGCTCCTAAACAGCAAACATCTGTTGTTTACAGCTAGGTCAAGAGCCTAGGAATCACAAGGTCCAGGTGCCATAGGTTCTGTGTCTGGTGACGACCTACTTCACAGGTTGTAGTGTCTCCTTACATCCTTACATGACAGAAAGAACAAACACTTTGGTCTTTTCTATAAATAGGGACTAGGGAGATAGCTCGGGTGTTGATAAATTGTTTGCCTGAAAGTTCAAGAACCTATGGTCAAGGCCCAGAACCCATCTTGAAAAGCTAGGTGTGGTGGTGTGTCTTTGTTATCCCAGTGTTGGGGAGACAGAGACAGGTAGATCTCTGGGGCTCCTTGGACAGCCAATCTAGTCTGCTTGTCCAATTCCAAGCCAATAGACTGAATCTCAAAAAACAAAACAAAACAAAACAAAACAAAACAAAACAAAACAAAACAAAACCACCATAGCTACTACTCCAGGAAAACATACACATGTTTTCTGGCCTCATGTGCATGTGCTCACAGTTCACACTCCAAAATAAAATGTAAAAAAGGATACTAACCCACTGAGACATGGTAGTGTATGCCTGTAATTCTGGAATTCAAGGGCCAAAGACAGATGGATCTCCATGAGTTCAAGACCAACCTGGTCAACATGGTGAGTTCCAGGTCAGCCAGGGCTTCATAGTGAGACTCTGTCTCAAAGCAAAACCAAAAAAATGTATAAAGAAAAAAAAAGCCTAATCTCATTAATGAATGCTACAATTAACTTTCTGACCCCTATCACCCACTAAGGCTTTATTTATACCCCAACCCTGTGTGTGTGGTGTGTGTGGTGTGCGTGGTATCTGCGTGTCTATGGTGTGTGTGGTGTTTGTATGTGGTGTGTGTGTGATGGTGTGTATGTGTGTGGTCTGTGTGTTGTGTGTATATATGTGTCTGTGGTGTGTGTGGTGTATGTGAGATGTGTGTGGAGTGTGTGTGTTTCTCAGTTTTTTTGAAGCAGGGTTTTCCTATGTATTCTAGCCTGCAGCTTTAGACTTGCCAAAGTACAGTGCTTCTGCCTCAGTTTCTTGAGAGCCAGGATTATAGGCATGCTTCAGTCTTGTTTGTTTGAGACTGGTCTCACTGTTTCCCGAGCACCCTTTCATTCACGGCCTCAGGCAATCTTTCCATCCCGGTTAAGAGTAGCTGGGACTGGGGTCAGTGGTTAAGAGCACTGACTGCTCTTCCAGAGGTCCTGAGTTCAATTTCCAGCAACCACATGGTGGCTCACAACCATCTATAATGAGATCAGATGCCCTCTTCTGGTGTGTCTGAAGACAGCTACAGTGTACTTACATATAATAAATAAATAAAACTTAAAAAAAAAAAAAGAGTAGCTGGGATCATAGTGCCCAGCTTGACCTATGACCCCAGTGCTGTAATCCTGGAAGCTAGGATTTCACTGTATGAGTTATGGAGAACTGAGAGGTACAAGCATTCAGGTAGTAGTCAGTGCCAGTTCTAATCTCTAACCTGAGGAAAGACAGCCGTGGTAGAAACTCAGGAGGCCAAACTCTGGTTTCCCAGACACTTGTGCCAGACAGAAAATGCAGCTAAATCTCTCTACTTCATTGGGTTCCTGTGCAAAACAGGGTCTGCTTCTCCAGACTGCCCGACTGGTGCCCTCTCCCTGACTCACTATCAATCAGCCATCAGAACCAAAGGCCTGTCTCTTTTGTCCTGGAATGTTGTTGGGGCAGTTTGCAGGTATGATTCATAACCTGCAGTAGTCGGATGCTGAGAAACTGAAAATCATTTAGGAAGCCGAGGGTACCCACAGTTAGCAAACTTCCTCAGAGCCTCGTCAGTCTGGGCATCTCATGGCGGGGGGAGGGGGGGGTGGTCTCTTATCTAGGTTGTTTACTACCATCCTTGCTATTATTTTCATGAAAGATGCAGCTTGCCTGCCTTCCTGCCTTCCTTTTTTTTGTTTTTTTGTTTTTTTTGTTTTTTTCGAGACAGGGTTTCTCTGTGTAGCCTTGGCTGTCCTGGAACTCACTTTGTAGACCAGGCTGGCCTCTAACTCAGAAATCCACTTGCCTCTGCCTCCTAAATGCTGGGATTAAAGGCGTGCGCCACCACTCCCAGCTCTTCCTTCTTTTTTTTCCTTTGGCAGAGTTCACATATCCCAGACTGGTCTGAGGATGGTCTTCATGTCCCTATCCTGCCTCCACCTCCCCAGTGTTAGGATCACAGGTGTGCACCACAGCTGGGTTTATGTAGTGCTAGAAAGGGAACCAGGGCTTCATACACTCCAGGCCAGCACTCTACCCAGCGTCTCCAGTTCCACAAATATTGTCTCTCCAAATGTGGGCAATAGCAACTATCTTAGGTTTCTACCTCTAGAAAGAAACACCATGACCATAAGCAACTTGGGAAGGGAAGGGTTTAATCTGGCTTACACTTCCATATCACAATCTACCATCTAAGGAAGTCAGAATTCAAGCAGGGCAGGAAACTCACAGCAGGAACTGAAGCAGAAGCCACCAGCTTGCTTCCCATGGCTTGCTCAGCCTTCTTTCTTATTGTACCCAGAACCAGCAGCCCAGGAGTGGCCCGACTCACAATGGCCTGGACACCTCCAACATCAATCACTAATTAAGACAATGATTTATTTTCAATTGAGAGCTCTTCTTTCCAAAAGACTCTGACTTGTGTCAAGTTGACATAAGTATCAACGGTGCATTTCTCCATATAACCAAAGGTAACGACGCAGACAGCAGTCAGTGGCTACAGTACTGAGCTGTTAGCGTCTCTGGGTGGACCTTCTGCACACTGTGTGGCTAGAATCACCTCTAAGATCCTCCTCCCTTTGACATGTAATGTCCTATACTGTCTGAGGACTCTACCAAGGCATACATCTCCAGGAGAGATTTGGTACTATATAGCCAGAACTATTAGAAAGTCAGGCACATACCTATGATGTAGCTAATGTGCAAAGCTGAGGCAGGAGGATTGCAAAAGAGAGCCTGGGCTGCATAGTGAGACCTCATCTCTAAAAACAGAAAAGGAAACAAACAGAATACCCAAGCACGGTGGCATACACTTCTTATCCTAACACCAGGAGGGCAGGGGCAGGGAGATTTCTGGGAGTTCAAGGCAAGCCTGGTCTACTTATCAAGTTCTAGGCCAGCCAGGGCTACATAATGAGACCTTGTCACGCATCAACAAAACTACTGTAAATTGGGTATGGCAGGGCTCACCTGTAATCCCAGCATTTAGGAGACTGGAGCTAGGAGGGTCAGAAGTTCCAGGCAATCTTCAGCTACAGCCTGTACTATAGATGTGAAATCCTTTCTCAAAAAACTGAGGACTGACTAAATAAGTGAATGAAAAGGAATCACACCTGAAGTCAGGCATGGTGGCCCACCTCCGAGGTTCAAGGTCACCCTCAGCTACCCACAAAGTTTGAGATCAGCCTGGGCTACATGTGACCCTGTTGAAAACAACAGAAACCCTCAACAACTATAAAAGAGGAACGTACTTTAAACCATTCAAAAAGGAAGGTGGCCAAACTGCTGCAAAATGCACACTAAAGGCCAACTGTCGGCTGGCTCCTGTCCCAAGGAGTCACAGAAAAGTCTGGGCAACCTCCCATGAGCCACTGAGTTAACTTTAAAAATCCAAGTCTGCCTCACTGGCAAAGGCCCAGGTGCTCGCTGAGAGCCATACCAGCGCAAAGGCCATGCTGACAGCTATGGGACATTAATCCCCTCAGGAGATCCTGTCTTACCTCACAAGGTTTTGAATCTCTCGAGAAGAAGGACAGCTGGTGACTTCAGGGAGGGAACAGTGGGAGAACTGGCCCCAGGCTGCAGTCAGGAAACTTGAGCTCCAGCCTGGCTGGAGACCACGGTGCACCCATGCCCCTGGGCCTCATGGTGACATCATCTTCTGAGCTTGTGCCCTTATATGCCCATCAAGGGGCAGCCCTGCTCAGCTACCCACTCAGAGATGGTGTCAGGAGCAAAATGAGCAATGTATTTAAAATCTGTATAAAAATACTTTGAAAAGTTTAAAGTGTTAAAATCATATGACTTGTTGTTAGGAAAAGGAAGAGCCAGGTGTTGTGGTGCATGCCTTTAATCCCAACATTGTAAGCAGAGGCGGTCAGATCTCTGTGAGTTCAAGGCCAGCCTGCTCTACAGAGTGAGTACCAGGACAGTCAGAGCTATGTCTCAGATAAATAGATAGACAGACAGACAGACAAAAGAGGAAAGCGACAGGCTTCTAACTCTGTCAAAGTGATTATTCATCGGGGTAATTAAACAGGTGAAACAAAGGAGCCCTAGCGAATGGTTTAAGCCTCCCATGATCATAGCTATGGTCACAGAGCTGGGACTAGCCCTGTCCCTTCTGTGCCTTTCTATGCTCCTTAGGATGGTTTCCTTGTGGTGCTATCATGTTCCAGTTCTTGCCATGAGGCAATTTCCCAGGAGACCTGTGGAAAAATACCTCAGCCAGCCACATACCTCAGCATGACTGAGCAGCAGAGAGGGGGGAGATGAATAAGGAGGAAGTGTGAGCACTGAGTCAGCAAGAGGATGTATCAGACCTAAGCAGAGAAAGAAGAGGATCAAGGCGCTCTCTCTCTCTCTCTCTCTCTCTCTCTCTCTCTCTCTCTCTCTCTCTCTCTCTCTCTCTCTCTTGGTTTTTCGAGACAGGGTTTCTCTGTGTAGCCCTGGCTGTCCTGGAACTCACTTTGTAGACCAGGATGGCTCGAACTCAGAAATCTGCCTGCCTCTGCCTCCCAAGTGCTGGGATTAAAGGCGTGTGCCACCACCGCCCCGTGTGTCTCTTAAATTTAAGTTACAGAAAACTTTATTTTGAAACACAGTCTCCACAGCCCAGGCTGCCCTGGAACTCATTTGATAGTCTGGGCTGGCCTCAAACTTGAGTTGTTTTCCCTACCAAGACCACCATACCCATTTTGTATGTATGTATGTATGAATGCATGTATGTATATGTGTGTGTGTGTATATATGTGTGTGTGTGTGTGATATGTGTATATGTATATATGCCTGTCTCTATACATGTATGTATATGTGTATATATGTATGTGGGTATGTGTATGTGAGGTCTATCCACTTGGGGCTAAGAACAGCCCAGATAGAACCTAGTAAGTTGTGAGTAGTAACTCAGGGTTATTGTTAGGAAAGTGGATTCTAACAGCAGGGAGGGTAGGCAGCTGCCCAGCGTTTGTGCTGTTTAGGACTTATAATAAATATAAAGGCTATCTGTGTGGTTTTTATCTGGGAACTTAATAACCTAAGGTGGGGTAGAAACTCAAGGCCAGGATTTAAATATTTACAACAACATATATGTGTATGTATGTATGTAGTGTGTGAATATATGTATGTATATATGTATGTGCTAGAGATTAAACCTGAGACTTCACTCGGATGAGGCAAGTGCTCTGCTATACTGAGCTGTATCTCCAGATGGTGGCAGCTGCTGCTGCTGCTCCTCCTCCTCTTCCTTCTTCTTCCTCTTCTCCTTCTCCTCCTCCTCCTCCTCCTCCTCCTTCTTCTTCTTTTTAAATTTATTTATTATTATATATAAGTACACTGTAGCTGTCTTCAGATGTGCCAGAAGAGGGCATCAGATCTTATTACGGGTGGTTGCGAGCCACCATTGGTTGCTGGGATTTGAACTCAGGACCTTTATGGAAGAGCAGTCAGTGCTCTTACCTGCCTAGCCATCTCACCAGCCCTCCTCCTCTTCCTCCTCCTCCTCCTCCTCCTCCTCCTCTTCCTCCTCCTCCTCTTCCTCCTCCTCCTCCTCTTCCTCTTCCTCCTCCTCCTCTTCCTCCTCCTCCTCCTCTTCCTCCTCCTCCTCGCCCTCCTCCTCCTCCTCCTCTCCCTTCTCTTTCTCCTCCTCTTTTTCCTCTTCTTCCTTCTCTTTCTCCTCCTTCTCTTTCTCCTCCTCCTCTTCCTCCTCCTCCTCCTCTTCTTCTTCTACCTACATTTGTTTATTTATTTTTGTGTGTGTATACTATAGAACATGTAGAGTGCAGACAGCTCATAGGAGTTAGTTTGAGAACCTTCCACCATTCAGGTCTCAGGATCAAATTGAGTGGTCAGGCTTAGTGACAGACACTTTGTCACTCCAGACTTCTTTTTAGTTTCTACTTTGTTGTAAGTTGTAAGGTGTTACTAGTTTGCCTAGCTTGGCTTTAAATTCATCATTCTGTTCTGCTGGGCAGTAAGCCTAGCTTTTCTTTTCTTTCCTTTTTTTTTTTTTTTTTTTTTTTTTTTTTTTTTTTTTTTTTTTTTTGATACAGGGCCTGCCTGGCCTCAAGTTCACAGAGATTAAAGGTTTGTATTATCATGTTGGGCCTGGGCTTGACTTTTTGTTTTTTAAAGACAGGTTTTATTATGTAGCCCAGGCTGGTCTGAATCTGCCTCTGCCTCCCAAGTGCTAATATTACAAACATATGCTACCATAGCCTATTGTTCTCTTTAAAGTTAAAGTCCCCACCTACCCCTCCTTTGCTACTCTTTCTTCTCTCTCTTCTTTATGTTTGTGCTCTACTGTTTGATTCCCTAAGAGAAAAGAGGAGGGGTCCCAGCTTTTCTCTCACTAGAACACTTGGGTACTTCAACCAGCAGAGTCTTGGCTGGCGGCTCCCACATCACAGGAGAGCAGCACTGCCCAGGGTCTGTGATTCTGCCCCAGACGATGACCTTAATCTGGCCCTGCAGCCTCAGTCTCCAAGTGTCAGGACAACAGGTATGCACCACTACAGCTTTGTGAGGTGTGAAGACCAATGGAGCTCAGACCCTGCTTCTGTGCCTGCTAGGCAAGCACTCTAATGATTGAGCTGCATTGCTGACCTCACAACGCTGTTGTTTGCTTGTTTGTTTATTTCATTGTGTTTTGGTTTTTGGATTTTTGTTTTTTTGTTGTTGTTGTTTTTCTTTTTTTAAAGATTTATTTATTATTATACATGAGTACACTGTAGTTGTCTTCAGACATTCCGTAAGATGACATCAGATCTCATTACTTGTGGTTGTGAGCCACCATGTGGTTGCTGGGATTTGAACTCAGGACCTTTGGAAGATCAGTCAGCACTCTTACCCACTGAGCCATCTCACCAGCTCGTTGTTGTTGTTTTTTGTTTTTTTGTTTGTTTGTTTGTTTTGTTTTGTTTTTGAGACACGATTTCTCTATGTAACAATCCTGGCTGTATTAGAACTCACTTTGTAGACCAGACTGACCTAACTCAGAGAACCAAGTACTGGGATAAACGACATGCACCACCAGTGCCTGGCTCAGAACATTGTGTTTATAGGGAACCTCTGCTCAGTGGTCTTACTCAACACTGTATACCAGCTCTGGCCATGAAATTGACCTCTAACAAGTATGTATCAGCACGAATGAGTAGATGGACAGAAAATGAATAAAATCAGATTAGAACTGAGGAATACTCATCGTCTGACCATGGCAACAAAGTCATGTTCTGAGACAAGGATGCTGGTGAGGTTGAGAATGTGAGACAGAATTGCTTGAAAAACTTTCTAAAGTTTATTTAATAATCTTCTATTTAGGGCTGGTGAGATGGCTCAGTGGTTAAGAGTGCCGACTGCTCTTCTGAAGGTCCCAAGTTCAAATCCCAGCAACCACATGGTGGTTCACAACCATCCATAACGAAATCTGATGCCCTCTTCTGGATTATCTGAGGACAGCTACAGTAAATAAATCTTTTTTAAAAAAAATCTTCTATTTAGGGCTCAGAGGTTAAGAGCACTGACTTCTCTTCCAGAGGTCCTGAGTTCAATTCCCAGCAACCACATGATGGCTCACAACCATCTGTAATAGGAACTGATGCCCTCTTCTGGTGTGTCTAATAAATATATTATATTTTAATTATATTCCTTCCCTTCCCTAACTACATCTTCCCATCTTCCTTCCCACCCAACTTCACGTTCTTTCTCACTCGCAAAAAGAAAGAAAAAACAAGCTGGGCAGTGATGGCGCACGCCTTTAATCCTAGCACTTGGGAGGCAGAGGCAGGCAGATTTCTGAGTTCGAGGCCAGCCTGGTCTACAGAGTGAGTTCCAGGACAGCCAGGGCTATAAAGAGAAACCCTGTCTCTGAAAGAAAGAAAGAAAGAAAGAAAGAAAGAAAGAAAGAAAGAAAGAAAGAAAGAAAGGAAGGAAGGAAGGAAGGAAGGAAGGAAGGAAGGAAGGAAGGAAGAGAGAAAGAGCCAAAAACACTGAAAATCAGAACAAGCAAGCAAACAAACAAACAAAACCAACAAGACAAAAATACCAAACCAGAACACAATGCATACAAAGCGCATGGTTTTGTCTTGGCCAACTACTCCTGAGTCTGGGGCTGTGTGTGGTTGATCTTCTTTCAGTCATTCCAATGGATTTAGCATTTTCCGCCAGCTATCAATTGCAAATGGCTTCTTGACCAAGGTCCACTTTTCAGTGCTGAGGTTTTGTCTGGTTTGAACCTGTGTAGGACTCATGTGTCCTGCTGTGGTCTCTGTGAATTCATGTATGTGTCAGCTCTGTTGTGTATGAAGAGGCTGTTTGTTTCCCAGGAGTTAGCTACCATCTCTGGCCCTGTCTTCCACCTCCTTTCCAAGGATCCCCAAGCCTTGGGGGGATGGTTTAATGAAGATGTCCTGTTTAGGGCAGAGTGCTCCGAAGTCTCTCACTCTCTGCACACTGTCCACTTGTGGGTCTCTGTTTTAATTGCCACCCACCGCAAGAAGAAGCTTTTCTGAGAGGGCTGTCTGTGGGAGGCATTAACAATGTGCTGTCAGGAGTCATTTGACTGCTATGATACTTCAGCAGAACTGTAAGCATTAGAATTTCCCTCGGGGCCCGTGTGTGACCTATGAGTCGCAAGTTCTTGGCCACTTTAGCAATGTCAGAACTCTAAACCATTTTTTTGAAGTTGTTTAAATGTTATTTTCTGTGTATGAGTCTTTTGGTCACATAGATGTCTGTGTGTCACATGTATGCACAATGCTGATAGAACTAGGCAGAAGGTATCCTATTCTCTGGAACTGGAGGTGTGGGCGGCTGTGAGTTCCATGTAAGTGCTGGGAATAGAACTTGGGTCCTCTGCAAGATCCAGTGTTCTTAACGGACAACTCTTCTCTCTCCAGCCCCTCCAGACTGTTTCAAAGGCGTGCAAGCCGGAAGTCCACGCAAGACGGAAGTCCCCGCAAGCCGGAAGTCCCCGGGCTGTGTGTAGGACATCAGTCAGAGCAGGGGAAGCCATTACGAGGTTAGAAGAGTCCGGGCAGTGGTGGCCCATACCTTTAATTCCAGCACTTGGGAGGCAGAGGAGGAGGATTTCTGAGTTCGAGGACAGCCTGGTCTACAGAGGGAGTTCCAGGACAGCCAGGGCTACACAGAGAAACCCTGTCTCACCCCCCACCCCCCAAAAAAAAGGTTAGAAGAGGAAAGGAGGCAATGGTGGAGGAGAGGAAAAGAGGAGGGGAGTGGTGGGGTCCAGCATAGCCTGTATGAGCCGGAAAGGAGGAGTCTTGTCACCACCAGCAAGCCTGTCTCACATTCTTGACCTCACTAGCATCCTCATCTCGGAACTTGACTTTGTTGCTTCCTCTTCCCAAACTAAAATTAATCTCTTGGGTTTTTTGCTTCCCTTGACCACAGAGACAATGGCTCATCTGAGTTGTGACCTGTAATGACCCAGGTCTTATCCACCCAGATCATGACTTCTGGGCATGCGTGGACATACTGTCCAGGTGGCACAGCCAGCTCAGCAGCTTCTGAGTGGCCTTCTCTCCCTGAGGAACTACCAGGGTACTCCAGCTGTGGCCAGCTCTCAATGAGGAGGAAGAAGAAACACATGCAGAGACAGCCTTAGGGGTGTGGCTCAGAGGTATAGCACTCACTGGCAGTGTAGGTACTTAAGGTCCCAGGTTCAAGTCTCAGTACCACAGAGGAACAGAGCAAAACAAAAGAACAGCTGCAGAAAGCAAAGGGGAGACACACCTGCTCCATAATTGCAGAGGAAGTAACTTCTTTGTCTGATTTTCTGCCTTGGCCTCCATTCCTTTTAAACAAGTGGTTGGATTTTCTCACTTAGACTAATCCAAATGTGACTACAGCCTACCTTAATAACCCAACTGAAGAGTGGTGGTGGCTTGTGACTTTAATCCCAGCACTTGGGAGGCAAAGACAGTGGATCTCTGAGTTCGAGGTCAGTCAGAGGGAGTTCCAGAATAGCCAAAGAAACCCTGTCTCAAAGAGCCAAGGACCTAAAGAGCCAAAAACAAAAAGAAAAGAAAAAGAAAACAGCATGCCTCCCAGGATATCTATCAAACATGGCTTAAGACACAATAAAAAAACTGGACACAAATTCTCATATTTTAATTTAAGCTTCACCCTTAACTGCATACCCAGAAGTACATCTGCACCATCCCCTGTTCACTCTGAGGCCCTTTACCATTTTCTTCCATCAAATCCTCAAACTTCTTAGCCAAGCCCTTCCTCTGCATCTCTAATTCCTGAGCTCTTCCCCCACCCCCGAGCCCCCTCTGTCCCTGCAGTCCATTGCTACCTTGCTATTTTTTCTTTTTACTTAAAAAAAAAAAAGTCATGAGGCCGGCAGGAAGGCTCATCTAGTAAAGATGCTAGCTGCCAAGCCTGGGTTCATTCCCAGAATCAACATGGTGAAGGGAGACAACTGACTTCCACAGTTGTGACCATACAGCTGTCATGGCATGCACATGTCTACATGTGTGTGCCCACATATTTGTGTGTGTGTGTGTTCTCAAGCACACAGTAAAAATGTAAATTAAATGCAAATTAAAAATGAACTTTTAAATTATGGATTATATCATTTACCCAGCTTAGTGTACAAAACACACAAGTTTAGAATGAAGAGTGAGGCCTGGTGGTACCCATTTAGAACCGCAGAACTTAGAGGGAAAGGTGGAGGGCCAGGAGTTATGCTGTTTTCTTGTTTTCGCTTTTTCATTGTCTAGAGAATATTACATTGATTTCTGTAATCAAAGCCACTCAGGTGAGACCTTGCATGTTTCATACAGTGCCAAATCCCTGTACAAATAGGAAAAACTAAATTTAACGGTTTTAGAACAATATAGCTGAGGCTGGGAAAACAGATCAGTGGTTAAGAGCACTGGCTACTCTTGCAGAGGACACAGGTTCAGTTCCCAGCACCCCATGGTGGTCACAACTCCAGTTCCAGGGGATTTGATATTCTCTCTGAGCTCCAAAGACATGAGGCATCCACACGATGCACACACATACATACAGGCAAAACGTTTTTACAAACAACTGTAAAACAGTTTTTAAAGAACACTTTGGCTGTTAACTTCTATATAATGCCAACCCAACATGATGGTAACTGAGATACTTTTTGTCCAAAGTTGATAGTGCTGCTAAATTATCCAAAAAATCAAATTATGTGTGTGTGTATGAGAGAGGGAGAGAGAGAGAGAGAGAGCTAAACAGTATCTTACAAATGAGTAGTACCCATAACTATTCCAGATTCTGTAATTATCTGAACAAACTTTTAGATATATCTAGGATCTCCCTTCCTTCCTTCCCTCCCTCTCACCCTCTCTCCCTCTCACCCTCCCTCCCTCCCTCCCTCCCTCCCTCCCTCCCTCCCTCTTTTCTTTTCTTTTCTTTTCTTTTCTTTTCTTTTCTTTTCTTTTAATAAAGCACAAAAATCTCAGTAAACATAATGATCTGGGTTGTTTGCTTTTTTGAGACAGGATCTCTTGTAGCCCAGGCAGGCCTTGAACTCTCTATATAGCTGAGGATGACTTTAAACTTCTGATCTTTCCTCCTTACCTATACCTTCAAGGCTACAAGTATGGGAATGTGCCATGACCCAGGTTAGACTGTGCTGGGGGTGGAGCCCAGAGCTTCATGCATGTTAAACAAACGCTCTACAAACTGAGCTACAGCTCTGACTACTGCGAGCTCTGCCTTGCTTTGTTTTTGGGACAGGGTTTCATGTATCCAATTTGCTAAGCAGCTGAAGATGACCTTAAACACCTCCCCCCGACCCCCAAACAGGGTTTCTCTGTATAGCACTGGCTGTCCTGGAATTGGAACTCACTCTGAAGACCAGGCTGCCCTTGAACTCAGAAATTTGCCTGCCTCTGCCTCCCAAGTACTAGGATTAAAGGCTCGTGCCATCATTGCCCGGCGACCTTGAGCTTCTTATCCTAACTCCAACCCTTCCTCAGTGCAGGAATTACAAGCCATTAAGCCTGTGTGTCACATGATGTACAGAGGTTGGAACCCAGGGCTTCATGCATGTGGGGCAAACATTCTCCCAACTGAGCTATAGCCCCACCTTTACCCCCATTTTGAAAAAGATTTTTTTTTTTTACTCTACGTGTCTGGACGTTTGCTTGCATATGTATATGTGCATCACACATGTTCTTGGTGCCCAGTGAGCAAGAAGAGGGCACCAGATACCCTGGACTGGACTTGACAGGTGTCATCTGCCACCATGTGGATTCTGATCTTTGAGAGCAGTAAATGCTTTCGAGTGCCGAGCCATCTTTCCACCCTGTCCTTTCGAGAAACAGTCAAGGTTGCCCTGATACTGTAATGTGCCCAAAGCTGGCCTTGAGATCCTGATCCCCCTGCCTCCCTCTGTATCTCACAAATGTTGGGATTATAGACTTAGGAAATCAAGAAATTTTGAGCTGGAAATTGAGGCAATACAGATTGCCTCAATTTCCAGCTCAAAAGGATATTCACTATCCTTTTGTCTTTTTATAATTTTTTTTCTTTTTGCCTCAAGTGTGTGTTTGTGTGAGTGTGTGTGTGTATGTGAGTTTGAATGTCTGAGTATGTGTATGTGTGTGAATGTGAGTGTGTATGTGTGTGTGAGTATGTATGTGTATGTGTATGTGTGAATGTGAGTGTGTGTATGTGTGTGAGTATATGTGAGTTTGAGTGTGTGAGTATGTGTATGTGTATGTTTGTGTGTGTGTGAGTGTGTGTATGTGTGTGTGAGTATGTGAGTATGTGTGTGTATGTGTATTTTTGTGAGTATGTGTATGTTTGTGTGTGTGTGAGTATGTGAGTATGTGTGTGTATGTGTATTTGTGTGAGTATGTGTATGTTTGTATGTGTGTGAGTGTATGTGTGCACATTCATATAGAGTACAGTACTTAAGGTCAGAAGACACCTTCCAGCAGTCAGACGTCTCTTTCTACTGCATGGGGTCTGGAAACAGCACTCAATGGTCAGCTGTGGCAGCAAGCATCTTTAACCCCTGAGCCATCTCTACAATCCTGTTTCCTTTTTTTTTTTTTCTTTTTTTTTTCGAGACAGGGTTTCTCTGTGTAGCCCTGGCTGTCGTGGAACTCACTTTGTAGACCAGGCTGGCCTTGAACTCAGAAATCCACCTGCCTCTGCCTCCCAAGTGCTGGGATTAAAGGTGTGTGCCACCACACCCTGCCTGTTTCCTTTTTTAAAAATCTGTTTAAAAAAAGGATGAGATTCAGGTCCTCATGCCTTAGTTTCTTTGCCTGTTACTGTGGGAAAAACCTCCCTGAAACAACCTGACTGAAGCAACCTAGGGGAAATGGGTTTATCCCATCTCTCAGTTCAATGGCACAATCCCACCGCTTTGGGAAGTTCCAGACATCAGAAGCTTGAAGCAGCCATGATTTCACTTCCATAATCTGAAAGCAGAGAATGACAAATAAGTACTGATGCTAAGCTCCATTTCTTCTCCAGTAGTACATCCAGGATCGAGGCAGAGAATGGCACCGCCCACAGTGGACAACGCTTTCCTCACCTCAGGGAATGCAATCACAAGGACCCTCGAAGGCATACCTAGAGGTCCTTTCCCGTGACTCTAGATTCTGTCAAGTTGACAATTACTAAACCATTGCACTAGGCAGAGTGCTTTTAACTGATGAACTACAACCCCAGCCTGCCCCACCTTATATGTGAAAATACTTCTTTTAAATTTCTCAAGAGCTTGCTGACACTCCTTAGTTCTCACTCTTCTCTCCTGGCAGGTCTTTCAGGCTGGTCTGTCTTCCATGCGGCTTCTCTCCACTGCCTCCTCTCTTTGTACTTTATCAATAGCACAAGAATAGAAACACGAAGCTTGTTCTCCAGTCCTTCACCCATCATACCAAAAGTCTAAACCTGAGGCCTCAGCCCAGCTAGGTGAGAGCTGCACCTCTGAACTACCACCTAGCCCCAAGATTAAACTTCCTGAATTTGTTGAGCTCTTCTGGTGGCAAGCAACAGAAACCATATTCAAGCCAGCTTAAAGAAAGAAAGCTACGAGTTGACTCACTGCTGAAAACACCTTAGGGTAATCCTCACTTCAGGTATAGCTATATCCAAGACCCGAAGGGTGTCCCCAGGAAATGGTCTCTTTTCTCTGATTTCCTCTGTGTTGGCTTCATGCTTATCCCAATTGCTTCTGGCAATGGTCTTGGATATGTGGGTTTCACTGATCCACCTAGAGCACACACCCATCTCTAGACCTTGGTAGCCAGGGGCAGGACAGGCCTGGATATATCCACTTTGGAGTCAGGGAGTGCCAGAATCCTGGTGTGTGGCAAGGGACAAAGAGTTTTTCCTAAGGAAAACCAAGATTCTATTTGCAGCAGAGGGAGAATAGATGTTAAGTAAGCAAAAATCAAGTTGACCCTCAGTTCTCCTTTTTATCTGAGTGGCAATATCTGGTGTTGTTAGGAAGACAAAGATAGGCCAGAGCTAGGGGGTTAGGGTTCAGCAGAGATGAAAGCAGAGCTGATTCACTTGTCTTTCCCCTGTCTACAGTTTCCTTTGTTTGCTCTTCCAAAGTCACACACACACACACACACACACACACACACACAATCCCCAACCTACCAGGAGCAGACTTTTTCCAGCATGTGGGGGCCTCATGAGCATGTGTGAACCCTTTCTGTCACTTCTGTGCCTTCTCCTCCTGGGGTACCTAACAGTCTGCCTTTGGCCTGGCTGTAGTCTGCTCAAGCAGTTCACGTTTCATTTTCATTTTGACTCAAAATGAAACCAACACCTGCTTAGGAGCCTCAGGTGGATCTCTGTCTCTCTCTGTCTCTCTGTCTTTCTGTCTCTCTGTCTGTGTCTGTCTGTCTGTCTGTCTCTCTCTCTCTCTCTCTGTCTCTCCTTCACTAGTTAGTAGCCTCGATTTTTTTGTTTGTTTCTTCATTTATTTTTTGAGACAGGGTCTCTCTCTGTGTAGCCCTGGCTGTCCTGGAACTCACTCTGTAGATCAGATTGGCCTTGAACTCAGAGATCCCCTGCCTCTGACTCCTGAGTGCTGGGATCAAAGGTGTGGGCCATCACTGCCTGGCGCTAGTTAGGAGCTTCCTTAAGAGAACTGGTGCCTGCTTTTCTGTCTTCTTATAGTGCAGCAATCACCATGGAACACTTGTAAGAGGGACAGCATATCATGGTTGGTTGATAATTTACTTAATTGATTTTTTTAAATTACCTTTGAGATTTTAGTAAGTTGTGTGTGTGTGTGTGTGTGTGTGTGTGGTGTGTGGTGTGTGTGTGTGTGTGTGTGTGTGTGTGTGTGTGAGGGTGGAGGGAGTGAGTGAGAGAGTGCACCTCTGTATGTGGGTGCTCACAGAGACTAGAGCACTGGGTGTTCTCCTTCATCATACTGTCCATTCCTTGGAGGCAGGGTCTGTCCCAGAACTTGCAGGGTTTGTTGTTGTTGTTTTTAAAGTTTACCTAGGCTAGAAGCCATAAAACACCAATGTTCCTTCTGTGTCTGATTCCTTTAGAGCTAGCATGACAGGCCGACGACACTGGCTTGTTATAGGGATGCTGAGAGCCAGACTCTGCTCCTCATGAATGAACGGCAAGTGCTCTTAGCCACCCAATCAGTCATCTCTCCCACTGATTAACTATTTTACATTGACCTGAGGTTTTTGACCTGGGGTTGCTTTGGAGCCCTGGCAGGTCTGATAATAGCTATGTAGCCTTCAGACTCATGGCAATTATTCTCCATCAGCCTCCCAAGTGCTGAGACCAGAGGTGTGTGACACTGTACCCGCCTTCCAGCACTGGATTTAAAGTGGTCTTCCTAATCAGGACCAAAATAAAGGTAGTGAATGTTCCCACATTCAGACAAACTGACACAGTCCTTTAGTGTTGGGAGCCGCGCCCACATTCGCCGTTACAAGATGGCGCTGACAGCTGTGTTCTAAGTGGTAAACAAATAATCTGCGCATGTGCCGAGGGTGGTTCTCCACTCCATGTGCTCTGCCTTCCCCGTGACGTCAACTCGGCCGATGGGCTGCAGCCAATCAGGGAGTGACACGTCCTAGGCGAAATATAACTCTCCTAAAAAAGGGACGGGTTTTCGTTTTCTCTCTCTCTTGCTTTTTACACTCTGGCTCCTGAAGATGTAAGCAATAAAGCTTTGCCGCAGAAGATTCTGGTCTGTTGTGCTCTTCCTGGCCGGGCGTGAGAACGCGTCTAATAACAATTGGTGCCGAATTCCGGGACGAGAAAAAACTCGGGACTGGCGCAAGGAAGATCCCTCATTCCAGAACCAGAACTGCGGGTCGCGGTAATAAAGGTTCCCGTAAAGCAGACTGTTAAGAAGGATTCAACTGTATGAATTCAGAACTTTTCAGCTGGGGAACGAGAGTACCAGTGAGTACAGCTTTACGAGGTAAGCCTGGCCTTGAACTTTCTAAGGAAATTCAAGACAGTCTATCAGAAGTAAAGTGGAATATGTTTGGCCTTGAATTTTTTCTGGTGTTAGAAGCCCTTTTGTTCCTTTTCACATGTTATCAAGTGGTTAAGGCAGGGAGGATTCTAGATGAAATTCAGGACAATCTATCAGAAGTAAAGTGGGGAGAGAGAGTAGGAACAAAGAGGAAATATGGTACACAAAATAAGTATACAGGCCTTTCCACGGGTCTTGAACCCGAGGAAAAGTTTAGGTCAGGTAAGAATACCTGGGGAGAGATTAGAAGGAAGGAAAAGAAAAAAGAAAAGAAAAAAGATCGATTAGCGGAGGTCTCTAGGAGATACTCGTCACTAGATGAGCTCAGGAAGCCAGCTCTTAGTAGCTCTGAAGCAGATGAAGAATTCTCCTCTGAAGAAACAGACTGGGAGGAAGAAGCAGCTCATTATGAGAAAAAAGGGTACCAGCCAGGTAAAGTGCTAGCTAATCAGTTAAGGAAGCCAAAAGCGGCTGGCGAAGGCCAGTTTGCTGATTGGCCTCAGGGCAGTCGGCTTCAAGGTCCGCCCTATGCGGAGCCCCCGCCCTGCGTAGTGCGTCAGCAATGCGCAGAGAGGCAATGCGCAGAGAGATGCGCAGAGAGGCAGTGCGCAGAGAGACAATGCGCAGAGAGGCAGTGCGCAGACTCATTCATTCCCAGAGAGGAACAAAGGAAAATACAACAGGCATTTCCAGTCTTTGAAGGAGCCGAGGGTGGGCGTGTCCACGCTCCGGTAGAATACTTACAAATTAAAGAAATTGCCGAGTCGGTCCGTAAATACGGAACCAATGCTAATTTTACCTTGGTGCAGTTAGACAGGCTCGCCGGCATGGCACTAACTCCTGCCGACTGGCAAACGGTTGTAAAAGCCGCTCTCCCTAGTATGGGCAAATATATGGAATGGAGAGCTCTTTGGCATGAAACTGCACAAGCGCAGGCCCGAGCAAACGCAGCTGCTTTGACTCCAGAGCAGAGAGATTGGACTTTTGACTTGTTAACGGGTCAGGGAGCTTATTCTGCTGATCAAACAAACTACCATTGGGGAGCTTATGCCCAGATTTCTTCCACGGCTATTAGGGCCTGGAAGGCGCTCTCCCGAGCAGGTGAAACCACTGGTCAATTAACAAAAGTTGTCCAGGGACCTCAGGAATCCTTCTCAGATTTTGTGGCCAGAATGACAGAGGCAGCAGAGCGTATTTTTGGAGATTCAGAGCAAGCCGCGCCTCTGGTAGAACAGCTAATCTATGAGCAAGCCACAAAGGAGTGCCGAGCGGCCATAGCCCCAAGAAAGAACAAAGGCTTACAAGACTGGCTCAGGGTCTGTCGAGAGCTTGGGGGACCTCTCACCAATGCAGGCTTAGCGGCCGCCATCCTCCAATCTCAGAACCGCTCCATGAGCAGAAATGATCAGAGGACATGTTTTAACTGCAGAAAGCCTGGGCATTTTAAGAAAGATTGCAGAGCTCCAAATAAACAGGGAGGGACTCTCACTCTTTGCTCTAAGTGTGGCAAGGGTTATCATAGAGCCGACCAGTGTCGCTCTGTGAGGGATATAAAGGGCAGAATTCTTCCCCCACCTGATAGTCAATCAGCTTATGTGCCAAAAAACGGGTCATCGGGCCCTCGGTCCCAGGGCCCTCAAAGATATGGGAACCGGTTTGTCAGGACCCAGGAAGCAGTCAGAGAGGCGACCCAGGAAGACCCACAAGGGTGGACCTGCGTGCCGCCTCCGACTTCCTATTAATGCCTCAAATGAGTATTCAGCCGGTGCCAGTGGAGCCTATACCATCCTTGCCCCCGGGAACCATGGGCCTTATTCTCGGCCGGGGTTCACTCACCTTGCAGGGCTTAGTAGTCCACCCTGGAGTTATGGATTGTCAACATTCCCCTGAAATACAGGTCCTGTGCTCAAGCCCTAAAGGCGTTTTTTCTATTAGTAAAGGAGATAGGATAGCTCAGCTGCTGCTCCTCCCTGATAATACCAGGGAAAAATCTGCAGGACCTGAGATAAAGAAAATGGGCTCCTCAGGAAATGATTCTGCCTATTTGGTTGTATCTTTAAATGATAGACCTAAGCTCCGCCTTAAGATCAACGGAAAAGAGTTTGAAGGCATCCTTGATACCGGAGCAGATAAAAGTATAATTTCTACACATTGGTGGCCCAAAGCATGGCCCACCACAGAGTCATCTCATTCATTACAGGGCCTAGGATATCAATCATGTCCCACTATAAGCTCCATTGCCTTGACGTGGGAATCCTCTGAAGGGCAGCAAGGGAAATTCATACCTTATGTGCTCCCACTCCCGGTTAACCTCTGGGGAAGGGATATTATGCAGCATTTGGGCCTTATTTTGTCCAATGAAAACGCCCCATCGGGAGGGTATTCAACTAAAGCAAAAAATATCATGGCAAAGATGGGTTATAAAGAAGGAAAAGGGTTAGGACATCAAGAACAGGGAAGGATAGAGCCTATCTTACCTAATGGAAACCAAGACAGACAGGGTCTGGGTTTTTCCTTAGTGGCCATTGGGGCAGCACGACCCATACCATGGAAAACAGGGGACCCAGTGTGGGTTCCTCAATGGCACCTATCCTCTGAAAAACTAGAAGCTGTGATTCAACTGGTAGAGGAACAATTAAAACTAGGCCATATTGAGCCATCTACCTCACCTTGGAATACTCCAATTTTTGTAATTAAGAAAAAGTCAGGAAAGTGGAGACTGCTCCATGACCTCAGAGCCATTAATGAGCAAATGAACTTATTTGGCCCAGTACAGAGGGGTCTCCCTGTACTTTCCGCCTTACCACGTGGCTGGAATTTAATTATTATAGATATTAAAGATTGTTTCTTTTCTATACCTTTGTGTCCAAGGGATAGGCCCAGATTTGCCTTTACCATCCCCTCTATTAATCACATGGAACCTGATAAGAGGTATCAATGGAAGGTCTTACCACAGGGAATGTCCAATAGTCCTACTATGTGTCAACTTTATGTACAAGAAGCTCTTTTGCCAGTGAGGGAACAATTCCCCTCTTTAATTTTGCTCCTTTACATGGATGACATCCTCCTGTGCCATAAAGACCTTACCATGCTACAAAAGGCATATCCTTTTCTACTTAAAACTTTAAGTCAGTGGGGTTTACAGATAGCCACAGAAAAGGTCCAAATTTCTGATACAGGACAATTCTTGGGCTCTGTGGTGTCCCCAGATAAGATTGTGCCCCAAAAGGTAGAGATAAGAAGAGATCACCTCCATACCTTAAATGATTTTCAAAAGCTGTTGGGAGATATTAATTGGCTCAGACCTTTTTTAAAGATTCCTTCCGCTGAGTTAAGGCCTTTGTTTGGTATTTTAGAAGGAGATCCTCATATCTCCTCCCCTAGGACTCTTACTCTAGCTGCTAACCAGGCCTTACAAAAGGTGGAAAAAGCCTTACAGAATGCACAATTACAACGTATTGAGGATTCGCAACCTTTCAGTTTGTGTGTCTTTAAGACAGCACAATTGCCAACTGCAGTTTTGTGGCAGAATGGGCCATTGTTGTGGATCCATCCAAACGTATCCCCAGCTAAAATAATAGATTGGTATCCTGATGCAATTGCACAGCTTGCCCTTAAAGGTCTAAAAGCAGCAATCACCCACTTTGGGCGAAGTCCATATCTTTTAATTGTACCTTATACCGCTGCACAGGTTCAAACCTTGGCAGCCACATCTAATGATTGGGCAGTTTTAGTTACCTCCTTTTCAGGAAAAATAGATAACCATTATCCAAAACATCCAATCTTACAGTTTGCCCAAAATCAATCTGTTGTTTTTCCACAAATAACAGTAAGAAACCCACTTAAAAATGGGATTGTGGTATATACTGATGGATCAAAAACTGGCATAGGTGCCTATGTGGCTAATGGTAAAGTGGTATCCAAACAATATAATGAAAATTCACCTCAAGTGGTAGAATGTTTAGTGGTTTTAGAAGTTTTAAAAACCTTTTTAGAACCCCTTAATATTGTGTCAGATTCCTGTTATGTGGTTAATGCAGTAAATCTTTTAGAAGTGGCTGGAGTGATTAAGCCTTCCAGTAGAGTTGCCAATATTTTTCAGCAAATACAATTAGTTTTGTTATCTAGAAGATTTCCTGTTTATATTACTCATGTTAGAGCCCATTCAGGCCTACCTGGCCCCATGGCTCTGGGAAATGATTTGGCAGATAAGGCCACTAAAGTGGTGGCTGCTGCCCTATCATCCCCGGTAGAGGCTGCAAGAAATTTTCATAACAATTTTCATGTGACGGCTGAAACATTACGCAGTCGTTTCTCCTTGACAAGAAAAGAAGCCCGTGACATTGTTACTCAATGTCAAAGCTGCTGTGAGTTCTTGCCAGTTCCTCATGTGGGAATTAACCCACGCGGTATTCGACCTCTACAGGTCTGGCAAATGGATGTTACACATGTTTCTTCCTTTGGAAAACTTCAATATCTCCATGTGTCCATTGACACATGTTCTGGCATCATGTTTGCTTCTCCGTTAACTGGAGAAAAAGCCTCACATGTGATTCAACATTGTCTTGAGGCATGGAGTGCTTGGGGGAAACCCAGACTCCTTAAGACTGATAATGGACCAGCTTATACGTCTCAAAAATTCCAACAGTTCTGCCGTCAGATGGACGTAACCCACCTGACTGGACTTCCATACAACCCTCAAGGACAGGGTATTGTTGAGCGTGCGCATCGCACCCTCAAAGCCTATCTTATAAAACAGAAGAGGGGAACTTTTGAGGAGACTGTACCCCGAGCACCAAGAGTGTCTGTGTCTATGGCACTCTTTACACTCAATTTTTTAAATATTGATGCTCATGGCCATACTGCGGCTGAACGTCATTGTTCAGAGCCAGATAGGCCCAATGAGATGGTTATATGGAAAAATGTCCTTGATAATAAATGGTATGGCCCGGATCCTATTTTGATAAGATCCAGGGGAGCTATCTGTGTTTTCCCACAGAATGAAGACAACCCATTTTGGATACCAGAAAGACTCACCCGAAAAATCCAGACTGACCAAGGGAATACTGATGTCCCTCGTCTTGGTGATGTCCAGGGCGTCAATAATAAAGAGAGAGCAGCGTTGGGGGATAATGTCGATATTTCCACTCCCAATGACGGTGATGTATAATGCTCAAGTATTCTCCTGCTTTTTTACCACTAACTGGGAACTGGGTTTGGCCTTAATTCAGACAGCCTTGGCTCTGTCTGGACAGGTCCAGATGACTGACACCATTAACACTTTGTCAGCCTCGGTGACTACAGTCATAGATAAACAGGCCTCAACTAATGTCTAGATACAGAGAGGTCTCATGCTGGTTAATCAACTCATAGATCTTGTCCAGAAACAACTAGATGTATTATGACAAATAACTCAGCAGGGTTGTGAACAAAAGTTTCCGGGATTGTGTGTTATTTCCATTCAGTATGTTAAATTTACTAGGGCAGCTAATTTGTCAAAAAGTCTTTTTCAGTATATGTTACAGAATTGGACGGCTGAATTTGAACAGATCCCTTCGGGAATTGAGACTTCAGGTCAACTCCACGCGCTTGGACCTGTCGCTGACCAAAGGATTACCCAATTGGATCTCCTCAGCATTTTCCTTCTTTAAAAAATGGGTGGGATTAATATTATTTGGAGATACACTTTGCTGTGGATTAGTGTTGCTTCTTTGATTGGTCTGTAAGCTTAAGGCCCAAACTAGGAGAGACAAGGTGGTTATTGCCCAGGCGCTTGCAGGACTAGAACATGGAGCTCCCCCTGATATATGGTTATCTATGCTTAGGCAATAGGTCGCTGGCCACTCAGCTCTTACATCTCACGAGGCTAGACTCATTGCACGGGATAGAGTGAGTGTGCTTCAGCAGCCCGAGAGAGTTGCACGGCTAAGCACTGCAATGGAAAGGCTCTGCGGCATATATGAGCCTATTCTAGGGAGACATGTCATCTTTCATGAAGGTTCAGTGTCCTAGTTCCCTTCCCCCAGGCAAAACGACACGGGAGCAGGTCAGGGTTGCTCTGGGTAAAAGCCTGTGAGCCTAAGAGCTAATCCTGTACATGGCTCCTTTACCTACACACTGGGGATTTGACCTCTATCTCCACTCTCATTAATATGGGTGGCCTATTTGCTCTTATTAAAAGGAAAGGGGGAGATGTTGGGAGCCGCGCCCACATTCGCCGTTACAAGATGGCGCTGACAGCTGTGTTCTAAGTGGTAAACAAATAATCTGCGCATGTGCCGAGGGTGGTTCTCCACTCCATGTGCTCTGCCTTCCCCGTGACGTCAACTCGGCCGATGGGCTGCAGCCAATCAGGGAGTGACACGTCCTAGGCGAAATATAACTCTCCTAAAAAAGGGACGGGTTTTCGTTTTCTCTCTCTCTTGCTTTTTACACTCTGGCTCCTGAAGATGTAAGCAATAAAGCTTTGCCGCAGAAGATTCTGGTCTGTTGTGCTCTTCCTGGCCGGGCGTGAGAACGCGTCTAATAACACTTTAGATCACAAGTCTTGTGCTGACTTGGGATCTCAATGCTGCAAGGATGCTCTGGTCCCAGGGTCCTGGAGAAGTTTCCCAGTCTTTACCCTGGCCTTCCTCATCTTCTCCAGGAGGTGCCACCCACTTCTTCAGACCTACTCCCTTGATAGCTTGTGCCAATAGAGACTCTTGCCATGTCTCCCTCTGCAGCTCTGCAGTCCTTCCATTGGCCTGGCTTCTACTTTAAGGATCATAGCTTCTCCTCTTCTAGTCCCTCTCTCCCCTTTGCTTTCAGTCCCTCTCTTTTTTCCTTCCTTTTCTCTTTGAGAGACACTCTCACACTGAAGCCCAGGGTGGCCTCTCACTCCTCGACTTCCTGATTGCTGGGTCTCAGCCATGGGCCCCTGTGAGCAGCTTCAACGCAGAGCTTGAGGGTGAGCTCAGATTCTAGAAGGGTCCATACCTCCTCAGAGAGGCAGGGCATAGTTCCTCCTGGCCCAAGAGGGAGGCCTTACTTCCATCATTGGTTACTTTCTTAGGTTTTTTGTTTTTTGGTTTTTTTTTAAAGATAGGGTTTCATGTATGTCAGACACACCTGAAACTTGCCATGTGCACCACTCTCCTCCTGATCCTTCCCCCTCCCAGGTGCTGAGATGACACATGTGTATCACCATACCCAGTTCATTGGATGTCTTTCACGGGAGTACAAGACACAGATCTCCTCAAACTTCTTGAAGACTTGGGGACCCACAGTGCCTCCTCAAAGGATTTTCTCCCAGGGATAGCCTTTACAGTTGTGGGCTGTGGGGAAGACACTCACGAGGCTGGCATTTGTCTTCATTGTCTTGTGCCCTCAGAAGCCTCGACAGTGAACCCAGGGATTAATTGCATGGGTGCGGCTTCCCATCCCAGTTTACCCAGTTCTCCCAGCTGGCAGAAGGTGAAGAGAGAGGAAGGGCCAGGGTGTTGGCTCCTGCACTTGTTGAGGCCAGAGCTGTGCAGAAAGACAAGTTAAGGCATGCTTAGCATTCTTCCTTCTGGTTTGGCTCTCACCTTAGCCCCAGTTCAGCAGCAGCCTGATTGACTGGGAAGGCTGAGGGATGCTGGAGGAGGAAGCCTCTACCGTCCTCATATACTAAGGGAGACTGAGGGGCCAGGGGAAATTTCATGGTCCTCTGACAAGCCTGAATCACCTCTGAGAAGGTGAATACACCACACACACACACACACACAGACATCTCACACACACCTCACACATACACATCATATACATACTACTCACATACACATATGTATGTACACAAACCACTCACATATCACACATACATCTGCTGTTGTTCCACATCTGCACATGGCTTCTCTTGCTCCTTACCCTACTGATGCTGACTTCCAATCCCATGGGCATTCTTACTGTTTTCGAGCATGACATACTTTCTGTGTGTGGCTTCAAAGGCTGTGCACAACACAGTTCTGTGAGATGCTTTCCAATAGACAAAGGAGTGACTAGCAACTGTAAGATCATGGCACATTGTACCTGTAGCTCTCTGGTGACTTCCTTTGCATATATTATTCCCTCTGCCACAAACACTCTTGTCTGCCTTCCTTCCCACTACCTATTTACCTGGTTCACGGTGGAACACTTTGCTTTGAAATTCTGCTCAAATATGATGATGTCACATATTATAGGTTGGTTGGCTATGCACTATCCTCTAATGTCCATGTACAGAATACTTGGGGATATGATCTCTTCATCCCCATGTCTCCAGTGTCACACATTCCTGCCTTGTTGTGTGTATTGTGTTGCCAGAGGCCCAAAGTCCTGGGGTCAAGTGTACGTGGACTGAAACTCATGAAACGGTGAGATAAAATAAACCTCTCCTCTTCATAAATTCATCATCTCAGGCTGTTTTGTTACAGTAACAGGAAGCTGACTAACAGTGAGCATACACACGGAACTCGGGTACTTTTGGAACTGTGTATGAGGCAGTGTTGTTAACCTAGTAATTTGATCATGGCTTCTAGGGAGTGTTCTAAAAGGCAGCATGGGTAAAATCTATAGGGATGGGTGAGATGACAGGGTGAAACAGAATGAAACGAGGAAGACAAAGATGTGGAACAAGGGCATACAGTCACTGCTAGTGGGAATACAAGGGCATACAATTACTGTGTGCCCCACACTCCTCACACACACCTTACACACATACACATGCATATATACACACACAGGTAGACACCTCACACACATACCTCACACATACACACATACCACACACATACACACACACATATATATACACACACACATATAGACACCTCATACACATACCTCACACACACAGACACATCATATACATACTACACACATACACATATGTACATACACAAGCCACTCACATATCACATATACATATACACACACATATGCATCACACCAAACACATGCACACCACATATATACCACACAGGCACCTACCACACACACATATATACAACACATCACATGTATACACCACACTACACCACACATACACATACGATGCACACACACACACACACACACACACACACACACACACACCACACATACACACACACACATTTTTCCATTGTATTTGTTAGTTTTCTTCTCACCATGACTAAATCCATGACATTTATGGATAAAAGGCTTTATTGTGGTTCTTGTTGGAGGGGAGAGCCCATCATGGCGGGAAAAGCCTGGTGGCAGTGGCTGGCTTTGTGGCAGGAGTGTGGCAGCCACACTGGCAGTTGGTACTCGAAGGACATTTTTCTTTTAATATAAGTGACTTTACCTGTCACTTGATTAAATCATGTTTGAATATTGCATTTATAAAAAGAGACGCGGTTACATGGTGAAGATCACTCACTGCTCTTCAGAGTTCCTTTTCCATCCACAGGGCAGCTCACAACTGTCTGTAATGCTAGTACCAAGAGATCATCTGGCCTCTGATGGCACTGGGCACACACGTGATATACTTACAGGCACACAAGTAAAACACTCATACACAGGAAATACATATAAATAAGTCCTTTTATTTTATATATATATATATATATATATATATATATATAGATATAGATATAGATATATATGTATGTATATACATGTTATATATATGTATGATATATCTATCTATCTATCTATCTATCTATCTATCTATCTATCTATCTATCTATCTATCTATGATATATATTGGTTTATTGAGACAGGGTTTCTTTGTATAGCCCTGGCTGTCCTGGAACTCACTTTGTAGACTAGGCTGGCCTCGAACTCAGAAACCCACCTGCCTCTGCCTCCTGAGTGCTGGGATTAAAGGCATGTGCCACCACGCCTGGCCTTTTATTATATTTTTATTATTAAAAAAAGAAATCTTAAAAGAAGAAGTCAGGACAAGCTGGGTGTGTAGCTCCCAGTGACAGGCACCTGTCCTGGACCCCATGCCTAGCACACTTGGCCTAAAGAGATATTCCAGGGTCCTAGCATAGAAAGTCATAGTCATGCCAGGTCTCTGCACACAACCAGTAGCCAGTGTGAGCCCACCATTGTGACTGCGGTCCCTTAGTTTCCTAGGAGAGCTGACTCTGGAGGTTTAATAGGGAAATGTGGGCGTTAGAAGTTATCTTCTAGCCGGGTGTGGTGGCCTTTAATCCCAGCACTCAGGAGGCAGAGGCAGGCGGATTTCTGAGTTCGAGGCAGTCTGGTCTACAAAGTGAGTTCCAGAACAGCCATGGCTATACAGAGAAACCCTGTCTCGAAAAAACAAAAAACAAAACAAAAAACAAAAAAACAAAAACAAAAAAACAAAAAAAAAAACAACAAAAAAAGGAAGTTACCTTCTCTTGCCAGGCAGGGTGGCACACGCCTTTAATCCCAGCACTTGGGAGGCAGAGGCATCTCTATGAATTTGAGCCAGCCTGATCTACATAGTGAATTCCAGGACAGCCAGGGCTATTAGAGAAACTCTGTTTCAAGAAAAGAAAGGGAGAGAGAGAGAAAGAGAGAGAGAGAGAGAGAGAGAGAGAGAGAGAGAGAGAGGAAGGAAGAAGTTGCTTTCTCCCTCATGATGTATCCCCTAAAGTGTAAGCCAAAATAAACTCTCCTATCTTTGAGTTGCTTTGTCACAGCGATGAAACAAGTAACGGATATCACTTCCAGGATGACAGATTCTAAAATGCAGATTTTCCTAATCCCAGTCTCAGCAAGTCTAATGCATTAGACAGGACAATAAAACATCTTTGGCAACATCAGACCCTAGGAAAGACTTGCAAATGTACCCATTCTGCAGACACAGGAGGTAAGTGCCTGACAAACCTACAAACCTACGCATGCTCTCTACATTCAAAGGCTCAGCTCTGGGGTGCGAGTGGAGCTTAGTGTTAGAGTACTTGTTTATAGTTCTAGTGAGAAGAAAGGAAGAAAAGAATTAAAAATGAAAGGACAGAAGGAAGGGAGGAAGAGGGAGTGAGGGATGGAGGGAGGGAGAAAAAGACTAAGCAGCCCATTGGATTTGTTGTTTGGTTGGTTTGTTTTTTAAAAACTACTTTTACATTTATTTATTTTGTGCGCGTGCACGTGTGTGTGTGTGTGTGCGTGTGTGTGAGTCAGAGGACAGCTTTCCAGAGCTTGCTCTTTTCTTCTACCTTATCCTGGAGATGGCACTCAGACTTGGTTGTAGTTGACGTGATTATCCTTACTGTGTAGTTGAGGATAACCTTAACCGTCTGATCCTCTGCCTCCAGCTCCCAAGTGCAGGGACTACAGGCGAGTGCTGCACTCTCGAGCTGGAACCCAGGGCTTCATGCCTGCTAGGCAAGCACTCGACCAATTTAGCTACCTTTCCAGGCTTTGCTCATTTGTTATTATTCTATCGTTTATTTGTTTCTTTTGAGGCAGGATAGCTGAGTGTAGAAAGGAACTCACGGTGTAGCCCTGGCTGACCTCAAACTTGCTATAGAGCCACGGAGGACCTTGAATTCCCAATCCTCCTTCATCCATCTCCCAAATGCTGAGTTTATAAGCACAGGCAGCCACACCCAGCTCCATTACATCTTTTTTTTTCCTGTTCAAAGAACAAATACACGTTGGTTAATTACTATATGCATGTACTGGCTGGTACCAGTGACATTTTTGTGAGCAAACCAAAGGCAAACTCCTGCCTTCACCTATTTTGACTGTTTTCTAAAGACAGCCTTAGAACAATTGCTATGCCTTCCCAACCTTCACTGTCCAGCTTTTGTGCTGCAAAGCCTGGAGTAGCAAAGAGACTGGTGACTGTCACAGCCCCAAACTGCTGTCAACTCTGGCTTTAGCAGTGGCTCTAAACAGCTTTTTTGTTATCTGTAGTTTCCAAAGTTTCAAATTTGTTATCTTTGTAAGTAAAAGAACAATATAAGTTACATATCTTCTGAAACAGTCTCATGGAGTCAGTCAGGCTGGTCTCTGACTGACTCACTATGTACCCGAGGACAACCTTCAACTCTTAGGCCTCCCGCTTCTCTCTCCCAAAAGTGTGGGAATACAGGCATGTTAGACCACAAGCAGCTTATGTTTTTTGGGGGGTTTGGGGGTGGGCAGAGTCTTATTCCCTAACATGTCCTTGAACTTGTATTCCTTCTGACATAGCCTCCCCCCAAGCAGTGAGATTGTAGGCATGTACCACCAGTTTAGACATTACTTAAACAAAACAAGTCAAACAAAACAGCAACTCAGTTATCAGGGCCTAAATTATGGCTTAGTGGGTAGCGAAATGCTTGCTCTGCAAGCATGGGGACCTGAGTTTGGGTCCCTAGCACTAATTCCATCCAGATCTATGGCAAAAGAGAGGAAGAGATGAGGATTCCCGGGGCTTGATGGCTACTCATTCTAGCTGAATGACCAATCCCAGGTCCAGTGAGAAACCCCCATCTTAAAAAACCTAAGATGAAGAGAGAGAGAAGAAGAAAAAGACCTGAAGTCAACCTGTATCCTCCACACGCGTATGAGCAGGCAAATGAACACAGAACAACCTTCAGTTTGCCAGGTGTGGTGGTAGCTCATACCTATAATCCCAGCACACAGCCCGAGGCAGTAGGATTACTGTAGACTGGGTGACCGACAGCTTGGGCACATAGTGAATTCTCCCTTAGTACTAGGCAGCTTGGGGCACATAGTACTAGAATACAGAATGAGACCTTGTTAATGAATTCTTTATGTTTAATTTTCAATGTAAACATCTTCCTCTATAATGTGGGTTCTGGGGATGAAACCTAGGTCATTAGACTTGGCAATGCCCTTACCTGATGAGCCATCCAGACAGTGCTGGAGAGGGGATCTTGAGACAGAATCTTGCTATGTAGGCCAGGCTGGCCTCAAATGATCAATTCTTCTGATCACACTTCAGGCATCTACTATTATGCCTGTCACATAACAAAACAACTTTTTGAATGTTGTGTGTGTGAGGGTATATGCACATGTAAATGTTGTGTGTGTGAGGGTATATGCACATGTAAATGTTGTGTGTGTGAGGGTATGTGCACATGTAAATGTTGTGTGTGTGAAGGCATATGCACATGTAAATGTTGTGTGTGTGAGGGCATATGTACGTGTGTCTGCATTCTTGCTTGCAAACGCAGACGCCAGAGGAGAGTATTGGCTATGCTACCGTATCACTCTACCTTATTCCTATGAGAAAGGGACTCTCACTGAGCCAGAGCTAGCCTGGGGCCAGGAAGTCCACAGATATCCCTGCCTCTGTCCCCTATAACACTGGGGCTACAGCCTCAAACAGCCACACCTGGATTTATATATATATATATGTACACACACACACACATATATATATATGCTGGATGTTTGAATTTGGATCCTTATGCCTGTAGCCTTAGGCCACAACTTCTTCATTGATCCTGGTAAGATGGACATAGGAGGATCTCCCCACCAGCTGAACAGCGAATCCTGTGTTCAAGAGTTCAGCAACCTTAGGTAGGGACCATTACAGTTTGAAATGAGCCATGATATTGATTGATCGATCGATTGATTGATTGATTGATTGATTGATTGCTATTTGTCACCCCCATGGTCACTACACTCTGTGAGGACAGGGATCATATTTGGCCGTGTTTAAAGGGCTCTGACCAATGCCTGTCATCTAGCAAGCACTCAATGACTGTTTGTTTTCAGAGAAAGCAGACACAGCATTATTCATTCATTTTGGAAACTGTAATTGACAATAGGCCCAAAGAAATGCTGGCACACACATTCTTTGCCCTGGGAAGTTATACTTCAGAAGCCTGATGCAGATCCAAGGGTCCCTCAGTAAATGCAGAATTGGGCTGAAAGACTTGGGAGATCTTTAGAGATTGTGGTGCTATGCTGTGGCACCCGGATGAGTCATGCTTTCCCACACGAGGACAGATGTCCCTTGCCAAACAGGATTCTGCCTCGCCCAGAGCTGGCATCTCTTCCCTGTCTCTGGGAGACACACTGACATTTTGTCTTCTGCCTTCCTAGTGCTGCTTATCAGCCCCAGCAATTCAGTGCTTCGGTCTCTGTTACAATGTCCAGCATCACACAGTGTCCCTCACGGTTACGGTTTCCCACTGGTGCTTCTCAAAGGGACTTATGTCAGTCTCACATGTCCTAGATGTTTGATGAAGACCTCCAGCTATCTGGGATGAAAGGTTCCTCAGTCGCTGTACCTCAGCACTTCTAAAAAAAAAAAAAAGAAAAGAAAATGAAAAGAGTAAAGAGAGAAGGGGCGGGGAGAGGAGTTAGGGAGTTGGCTCAGCAGTTAAGAGCACTTGTTGCTCTTATAGAGGACCTAGGCTCAGTTTCCAGCACTCACATGGTGCCTCACCACCATCTGTTCCCTGGGCTACAGGGAATCTGATGCCTTCTGCTAAGCTTTCCACAAGCACCATATACATATACATATACATATACATATACATATACATATACATATACATATACATATACATATACATATACATATATATACATTCTGGCAAACATTTATACACATAAAATAAATGTCAAATCTCAAATCTCAAAAAAAAAAGAAAGAAAGAAAGATTAGAAGGAAAAAAGAAAGACCCTTACTTGTATTCCAGGAGGTTCAGCGGAAACAAACAAACAAACAAAAAGCCCAAACCTCAAGAAAGGGAAAAATGAATGTTTCAGATTAGGAGGTGTAACAGGGTGGGCAGAGGCAGGAGAATCAGCAAGTTCCAGACCAACCAGGTCTACACAGTGAGTGCCTTTATCTCTCTCTCTCTCTCTCTCTCTCTCTCTCTCTCTCTCTCTCTCTCACACACACACACACACACACACACACACAC